>NC_142682.1:9618247-9718247 GCF_964200805.1 Pocillopora damicornis
GTGTATAATGCGCGCCTGTGTATAATACGCACCCTAATTTTTGACCTCTTTTTTCCGAAAAAAAAGATTTCATGACAAATACCAAAAATAAAAACTTCCATTTTTTCACCTAATTAACAAGAGCTGGGAATTCATCAATAGTATGTTTACAACAATTTCTAACTAGTTGCTACTACAAATATCGAACGCACCGAGCACCTATTTACAAGCTTTTCTATTCAGTAACAGTCAAACGTTTTATAAATGTTGTAACTTGAAGTCCTTACTAATATACCTAAATTCACAACTTGAATTATTATCATAACAGCCGTTCATAAACATTATTTCTACTCACAGTACTGCTGGTAGCTTGAATATAATTACTGCATTGCAATTGTGTGATTTAAGTAAAATGTTCAGTGTCTTTAAACCGACGCACAGTCTGATTCGAATAGGTTTTCGATGACTGAATCCTCAAGTTCATCAGTGATCTCAGTTGAATTGTAAACCAATTCATCTTGTGATCCATTCGAATTGTTTGTGATCCCACACTTCAGAGAGAGGCAGCGATCATTTCTGATGGAATGCCTTCCTACGCTTGTGAAATATACGAACAGATCAGTTCCTCCGAAGCCTTTTTTTGTCGTCCAGTAAGTTCGTGAATTCCATCAGCCATCCACTCCTTTCGGACTCCATCTCTAAATGGTTTGTTCAAAGATACATTGAGCGACTGGAGAAGGGAAGTTCGCGTTTGAAGGAAGTGTTCACAGTATCTGTCATGTGAGCTTCAAATGAGTCGTAAACAAGCAAGCTCTTTCTCCTCCCCAGGCTACCGATCCGTGCACTTTTACTTTCTTTGTTGCGTTTTTAACGTATGCAAATTAGGACGTGCTTGACAAACAATAGAATCCGTGTATAATACGCACCGCGATTTTGATGCTTGTTTTTGTGGGAAAAAAAGTGCGCATTATACACGGGTAAATATGGTATGGCTCAAAATTACTTCATGGCTCCATTCTGTAGGGCTTTTGGTAAATCACTTGAGTAGCATATGAAGCATGTGCTCATTCTGTTTCTGTTTCAAAGTGTTGGGTGAAGTTTAATTGACAGCCAAAAATTGGCAAGTTTCCACATGACTTTAAATTGGAATCTGAGATCTGTGTAATTTAGTGATGGATGAGAATTGGCAGAAACTAAAATTATGTGTAACAGATTTGTGCATACATTCCACAAATAAGACACAATGAAATATGCTATTTGAGTTCAAAATCAGTAAAATTATAGCAGAAACAGACCTGAAAGTGAATACCCCCCTACCTCTGAAATACACAAAAGAGATGAACTGCATTGTGGAACGCCTGAAACCTTCACTTCTCTTTCTCTAAATACTGGTAAAGGTAAAAATGCACTGTACTTTGTCCATTGGCCTTGTGCTTTTTGAAGAAAAATTTCAATAACTTAGTGAAAGAAAAGAAAGAAAAATTACAACCACAGATAGAATGACAGAGAGACATTGACAGTGACAGTGAAAGACAGGGAAAGGGATTGTGAAAGAGACAGTAACAATGACAATGAAAGGGCCAGTGACGGACATCTATGTTGACAGAAAGAGTATGTGTAATAGTAAAATTGAGAAAGGCAGTGACAGTGAGACTGAAAAAGAAAATGACAAAACAGCAACACTGATAAAGACAATCAAAGTGCCAGTAAAAGAGGACATCGACATTCACACAGACAGTGAGCATGGTGAGGAGGATTACAGTGTCAGAGAAAGTATGTGGCGGTGCAGAAACGGATCCAGGGGTGTTTGTGTTTCACAGTGAACACGCCATTTTTTGAGAAAAACTGAACCACGTTTATTTGATTGACAGTTTATACAAACCGGAAACTATGGCGAACACCGGAAGTTCGCGTATCGTGAAACATCTTCCCTTTTTTTTTTTTTTTTTTTTTTTTTTTAAAAAACAAAAATAACAATAATGACCTAATCCTGACAAGTGTCCAAAATGCACTTAACAAAAAAAATATCTGCTTGTACATGTAACAGTTTCATGCTAGTAAAAATAAAAGCAAATAAACAACAACAAAAAAGTATCTCAATGTTCAGTGTCTCATGTTCAGTGTCCATAACTGGTTTAGACGCTCAGACATAGTCCTTGAATCTCACAGGTGCCTTCACAGTTCTGGTACGGGTTGATTTCAGTGGCACACTAAGATTGTGCTGCGGGGTATCGCTGACTTTAACTGGTGTGGTCACATCACTGTGATTGGTACTCCTTAATGCTGTTTGTCTTTCTCTCTCTGCAGGTACAGATGAGGGTGGTTTTGTTTCAGCAATAGTAGTCTCACCAGTCATTTGGGTGTCTTTCTTGGGCCTCAATGCCTGTCTGTTTCGACGTAGTGTGTTTCCATTGACTTCAACAAGGTATGAGCGATCTGATAGCTTCTGGACACAGGTGCCAGCTTCCCAGACTTTGTTTCGCTGACCAGCTACTCTAACTTCTTGGCCTATTTCAAGCTCTGGTAGCACCTTGGCACTTCTATCGTAATAACCTTTAGCTGTCTGCCTCTTGGCCTTCAACTTCTCTTTGACTCCTTCTTCTACTCTGGGGTACAGAAGATTTGCTGATACCGGTAACAATGTACGTGTTCTTTGGGACATCAATCTCTGTACAGGGCTAGAGTTCACACCTTGTGTTGGTGTGTTCCGTTGATCCAATAACGCAAGCCATGGGTCTTTGTTGTCCCTGTGAGCTTTCTTGAAAATCTTCTTGGCCACTTTGACTGCGGATTCGGCCTTGCCATTGGATCTGGCATGTTTAGGTGATGACGTCACGTGTTTAAACTCCCATTCTCTGGAAAACTCTGTGAACTCTCGGCAGCAGTACTGCGGTCCATTGTCGGTAACAAATACATCAGGTATGCCATGGCGACTGAATTGACCTTTGAGGAATTCTATGATGTAGCTCGCAGTTGTGCCTTTTAACTCGCCAACTTCTATGAAATCTGAGTAGCTGTCTGCAAGCACAATGTACTCCTTGCCGTTCAGAGTGAACAGGTCTGACGAAACTCTACTCCATGGACGATCAGGTATTTCATGTGTCTGCATTGGCTGCTTGATGTTCTTCGCTTGGAATGCTGCGCATATCTCACATTTCTCAACAGCTTCTTTGATGTCTTTGGTCATGGAGGGCCAGAAAACTACATCTTTTGCTCTTCGTAGACAGGCTTCAATTCCCTGGTGACTGGAATGAGCTCTTGCGGTCAGTTCTGGCCTTAAAGCTTTTGGAATGATGACTCGCTGATTCTTGAAAATGATGCCGTTGTGAAGTGTTAGTTCTTCTCTGTAATTCCAAAATTCTCTAATCTGGACTGGTACTTCTTCTCTCCTCTCTGGCCAACCAATCAGAATGGTAGTTTTGAGAGTTTGCATGACCGGGTCTTGTTCAGTGGCCTTTTGAAGTTGGGGCAGTCTCTCACTACTTATCTTGATGGTATCAAACGGGTTCATCGCTTCCAGCTCCAGAGCGAAAACTTGAAACTCTTCATCCTCTGGGCCTGTATCTTTCAGGAAAGCTCTGGACAGGTGATCGGCCACATACATCTGTGTTCCTGGTTTATAGACCACTTCGAGGTTGTATCTCTGTAGCCGAAGCATCATTCTTTGGAGACGGCTTGGCGCACATAGAAGCGATTTCTTGAATATTGACTGCAACGGCTTATGATCTGATTCGACGGTGACTTTCTCTCGTCTTGTGATGTACTGTGAGAACTTTTGGCAACCGAACACAATGGCCAGACATTCTTTCTCTATTTGTGCGTACCGTTGTTCGACTGCAGACAGTGTTCGCGATGCGAAGGCAACTGGTTGTCCGTTCTGGAGGAGTGTCGCACCAAGGCCTCGCTCGCTGGCATCGCACTGAATAGTAACCTCGTCATTGATGTCGTAATACTTGAGTACTGGATGGTTTGCTACCAACTTCTTCACTTCATCGAACGCCTTGTCGTGTTGCTCAGACCACATAAACTGGGCGTTGGTCAGGGTCAGATTTCTCAACGGCTGTGCTACTTCAGATAGTCTTGGTAAGAATTTGGCCAGATAGTTGATGAAACCCAGTAGACTAAGAGTCTCTTTCTTACATGTTGGCTTGGGCATGTTTTCCACTGCGTTGACTTTGTCTGGATCTGGTTTGAGACCATCTTTGCTAATAACATGGCCCATGAACTTAACTTGGGGTTTCCTCAAGTTCATCTTCTTGCTGTTCAGCTTGAGCTTGATCATCTCGAAGAATTTCGACGCCTTCTAATCCGGTAAGCTTTTCGTGTAGCTTGCACTCAAACTCCTCGGGAGCCACGCTAATACCAAATGGCATTCTAAGATATCTGTATCTGCCAAAGGGAGTCCAGAAAGTTGTTTTCTTACTGCTCTCTTCATCTAATCCGATCTGATAGAACCCATCTTTCGCATCTAGTGTGGTAAATATTTTCGCTTTGCTGAGTTTTGGGAGTATCTCTTCTAATGTTGGCATCTGGTACTTAGGTCTCTGGATTGCCTTGTTCAAATCTCGAGGGTCGAGACAAATTCTTATCTTTCCTGGCTTGGACACGATGACCATACTGCTGATCCAATCTGTGGGGTCGGTAACCTTTTGAATAATGCCTTTCTTCTCCAACTCTGCGATCTTCTCCTTGACTTCTTTTTGTAGAGTTACAGGTATCCGCCTGGGCGCGTGCTGCACTGGGGGATGGTTTGGGTCGATAACAAAGGTACTGGACTCTCCTATGTGACCAAGTCCTTCGAACACATCTTTGTAGTCCGCTAGAATTTTCTCTCTGGTTAGTGGGACACTAGACTTTACTGGCTCTGTACCCATACTGTTTACTTGCGCTGTACCTGTTAAGGAAAGCCTCAACAGTCCCAGCTTCACACATGTTTCCGCGGATAGAAGAGGCTTTTTTCCAGTATCAACAATCTGAAAGTCCAACTCTTGGGTCTTATTGTCTCGCTGTATCTTTAAGGTGGCTACACCAGAAGGCTTCATGAGAGAACCGTCAAACAACTTGAGCTTCACTTTACTACTTCTCAGTGGTGGATCTCCTGTTTGGCTTATGACGGCCAGGTCGCGCCGGCTCATCACGTTGCACGTGGCGCCGGTGTCTAGCTGGCATTCCAATTCGGTGTTGTATAACTCTTCTGTGTCTGAAAAGATTATCTTGGCGTTGAGTTGCTTGCCTGCCGTCTTCACGCTGGAGACTTCAATTTTAAAGAGTGGATCTTCATCATCGGTCAAATCATCATCGGAGTCATTGGACGCATCCGTTTCTTCGGTGACTTGCTCCACGCTTTTGTGTCCTCTGGATACTGTCTTTCCGCCTGCTGGCTTGTTTTTAAAGCGACAAACAGATGCGAAATGGTTCGGCTTCGAGCACAGGTGACAGGTTTGACCATATGCTTTGCATTCTTCTTTCCTATGTTGCTTTGTTGTCCCGCATCTGCTGCAATTCTTCTTCGCACCCTTTGTAGCCTTTCCATTCTTTCCATATTTTGCGTCTTTCTTTGGTTTATGCCGCTTGTCGAGTCGTTTCGCTTGACTGTCCACGGTGTTGACTTGCTCATCTGTTTGGATTTCCTCCTGTTTCATAAACTTGAGCTGTTTGGAAGCCGCTTCATTAGACCTGCAAATACTGAGTGCTTTATTCAGGTCCAGTTCATCTTCTTTGAGTAGCCGTAGTTTTGGAGCTTTATCTCGGACGCCTATTACGATTCTGTCTCGTATCATCTCATCTGTGAGTGCGCCATATTTACACGACGAAGCCATCTTTCTCAATCGATTTACAAATTCGTCTATTCCCTCTTCGGAACTTTGTGTAGCTGAATTAAACATAAATCTCTCGTAGACCACATTTGTTTTTGGCTTGAAATATGCTTCCAAAGCTTTTAAACTGGAGGTCACGCTTGCCCTTTCTTCCGGAGTCAACTCTAGGTTTAAAAATATCTCAAGACAGTCTTTCCCCATGACTGAGCGAAGGGTTGCTAAACGAACTGGTTCTGGACGATGTTCGAGACCGGTGCCAAGCTCGTAGTCTTGCCATTGCTGTCGAAAGAACTCCCAATTTGTGACTCGGTCGCCGGATATTTTCATTGGGCTTGGAACTGGAAAGTTCGAAGTAAAATTCAAAACTGGAGCGCTCGGAGCGCTCGGCGCTTGTTGTCCTGACGAACTTTCGTCGGGTGGAGGCATGTCTTCTTCGTATTTCGTCTTGTTTTTTTGTAACTCTGTTGCCAAAGTGCTTCCGTCTTCTTAGACCTACGTTTTAACGGCTATTTGTGTTGAGTTACGACGACTTTTACAGTTGCGAAGACCGTTTTTTCCTTGCGCTTTTTACTCTGACACCATGTTTGTGTTTCACAGTGAACACGCCATTTTTTGAGAAAAACTAAACCACGTTTATTTCATTGACAGTTTATACAAACCGGAAACTATGGCGAACACCGGAAGGTCGCGTATCGTGAAACAAGGGGAGGGGTTGAGGGGGTTGCAACCCCCCTTTGAGGAGCATTTGTCTCTTGTTATTTGTTTTATTCTTCCTAAATTACTTATAAATAAAATTTTTTACGAAGTTTTTCCACTTCCACCATTCGACTGCTTGTGAAGCAACCAACAAGCGACTAAATACAAGAATGGCTCCGACCTGTGATTGGATGATAAAAATAGTAAAAGTTGATAAGCTATATCTTAACTCCTTGCTCGTGAGTATTGTTAACCGCGTGTCTCAAAGCGGAACAATGACATATCAATGCGAGTCAAAATACCGATGTGTCAAACAAGAAATGGTTACTTACGTAGCGAAGAGAAGGCAGCCTTTCTTGTTCAGCGAGGTCGTTCAGCGATATTCCGGCGATGAAAAAGTCATCTGCTGACTAAACTTAGTCAGTTCAGGCGGACAACCAGAGACTGGAGCCATTCCTGTATTTTACCGCTGACAGGAATAGCTCCGACTCAAACGTTTATTTATTTATTGTTTCAATAACTTTTAAAAATTTTTTAAACAATTTAAAAAAAGAATTTAAAAATTTAAAACTAAACTAGTGAGCAGCGCTGTGCGAACAGTAATTGTAAAACTTCGTGATTGTCTGACGCGTTTCGTCTAATTGTCGTAAACTTCCTTAGTGAGTTTTTCAAGTCAACACTAAACGCCTATATTTATAAGCCATTGTTAGTGGCTATTGCGGGGGCCAATGACCATAAAGCCTTGGCTGGACCTACGAGCAGGAACAGGCAAAGTTGTGAAAAATTTGAAAATTTCTTTTGAAAATTTTTAAGGCAAAGTGAGAAATATTTTTGGGAGCCGTGGTTTTTTAGCCAAAAATTTCAAATTTGAAAAATTGAAGCGGTTTTTTACAGAAAATACGTGGAAAGTAGGTTAGGATGGCTCGTGTACTTTACAGAAAATGTGGTTTATGTTCTACTCATTCTTTCTTAAATTTAAGTGGTATAAATACCTTGTCTAAAACAGTAGTATGATACAATAGCAAACGAGATATACTTGTTCCAATACAGCGTCATGTGAACAGCCTTCATTAGTTTTAGAACAAGTTTTGCAAAATCATTTTACTCCCTCCTGTTAAAGCCGCAAACTGTTCGAAGATTGGTTGTACCATCACTGCAAACAATCAAGGTACTTCGACATGATTCAGTGCGAGAGCAACTGCCACTGGTTTGACTGGTAAGACGTTTTTTTGTTTGGCTTGTTTTTTTTTCTTTTTTTAGGTCTGGTGGAGTTGTTAGAAATTACCAAGCAAAATAAATGCGCGATTTTCTTCCTTTAGGTGTTGTGCAAAAACAGATGAAAAGCCCAATGAATGGATTTGTCCTTCGTGTGAACAATAACCTAGAAAATCAGTTTTCCACGAAAAACTGAGTAAGTGAACTGTCATGATAAACAGAGAAAGAAACTGAACTCCTAACAAGCGACCAAAATTCAGCAACTCAGACGATCAAGCTGGAGTGTCCAGGATCGAAGGTAGAACATTCTTATTTTTATTTATGCACCAGTCATTTGAAACCCTGAGACCCCTCTCCTCGGGCATGACCGGGGTATCGCGGGGACCTTCACTTTATTATCTGAATGCATTATCTGCATTATCTGAATAGTAAACTTATTTTTCTGACCCAATGGACCAGTATTAGGAAAGAGTATTTATTCAAATGATGCAAGAAGTATGCAGAATTCCTAGTAAGATTGACTGGTAATAATTTCGTTTTGCACACAGCTTTTCTTGATGAAGTAATGGTCGAGGTGTTTAAAATCTTCTGCCTTAACGAAATGCTTAAAATATTGTGCCTGGTCTCAAGAAGGTGGAGGCACATTGTAAACAATAATAACATTCTGTGGAGTTGCCTCCTTCTTGATGAGTGGCACATAAGATATTTAAATGAAGAACAATTTATCAACATCATGTCACACTCCAGTGGGTTCAGATATTTATCCATAAAATATATCGAAATGAGAACTTCAGAAAAGAAGCTGGAAACATTATTAGGAAATAGTCTGGGATTTTCTAAACATCTGAGATATTTGGATTTAAGTGGGCAACCGATATCATCCCTTAATGTTCTATAGATTGAGTCCTCTCCTCTTGAAACCTTGATCCTTAATGACTGTCAAAAATTAAATACCTGTTGTTGTACTACTATCTTAAAGCAATTAAAATCTTAGAATGTTATCGCTGAACAGAGCAGGATTCACTGCCAATCAAGTGGCAACCATTGCAGCCTCTTCATCTTCATGCTCATTGAATGTTCTGTGCCTGGTTGGTGTAAGCCTTGCAAGAAAAGACGTAAGTCTGATTTTGCAAAAATTGAATCACATTCAATTTTTAGAAATATCTTGTAGTTCTGGAGATGTAGAACATCCATGCTCTAGGGGAAGAATATGATGTTAGTTTTGCTTGCTGCTAAGAGTAAAAATATTTTTTATAATATGACAGCATAACAGTGTCGTGTTATAGAAAAAAGTGTGTAATAACATATAGTGAAAGTCTAACCAAGACATTTTTCATGTGACCTGTATAGTAAAATATCAGCACACTATGGTATTTGTTTTTTTGTGTGTATGACAATTTTAAATTTTTACAAAAGGTCCTGTGACTGGCACTTTTGGTTCAACTATATGCACAAAGATCTATTTGGGTACTATTGTGAGAGCTGCTGAAGGCTCGTGCGATGTTTTGAGGCAATCATCGCATGACATTACAGATGAAAAAAGAATGCAATATCTTACATTTCACTACAAACCTGAGTCCGATATACTTCATTCTCATCAAGTTACCAAAGGCAAGAAGACGTGGAAAGTTTCTTTTCAATCCAAATGGCTAAAACAGTTTCCCTGGCTTTGTTACAGTTACATACTTGAGGGTGGTATTTGTTGTCACTGTATCTTATTCCCTTACAAAGTTACCAAGGGAACAACACCAGGTGTATTGGTCACAGTATCGTACCATAAATCTTACACTAAGGTACTTAGCAAGGATGGTATCCTCAACTGTCATGAGCAATCTGTGATGCATAAATATGCAACTGAACAGGCAGACCTCTTCAAACAAACTTTTGAGAATCCTAACAGGTATAGAGTAGATTCCCAGCTGGCGACGTCCTTAGGTATAGAGTAGATTCCCAGCTGGCGACGTCCTTAGCCAATCAAGCCATTGAGAACAGAAATTATACGTCAAATTATTTTGGCTGTAGAGTTTCTGGCTAAGCAGGGTCTGGCCTTTAGAGGTCATCGTGATGATCGTGTTGATTTTTCTAGTTATGAAATTAACAGAGGAAACTTCGTGGCCCTGCTACAATTACAGGCGAAAGGAAACGACCCTCTCCAGGAGCACCTCTTGTCATCAAGCCGACAAGCAAGATATACCAGCAAAACTATCCAGAATGATGTCATTCACATGTATGCGTCAAAAATTAAGGAAAGGCTTACAGCAGAGCTAAGGACTAAGGACCTTCCTTTTGTGACGATAGGTTTTCGCTCGCTACACTGGAATTTTCGGAAGACGTACAAACGGGGGGAAATTAGCTCGGTAGAGAGCACTTAGCAGCGAGAACGGAAACTCGTCACGATTCCCTGGTACACGGAGATCTACTTCGAGTGAGCTTGTACGGACGTCAAGGAAGAGACAGTCTTTTGGGTCCACAGTAGGTTTTTATCCTAGGTCAGGCCAACAAAGGACATGACCTCTAGCGTACTCAAGTTTGTAATCAACAAAGCTGTACAACGTACTTACTTAAGAACTAACCGGTGTGAGGTGCTATTGTTACACAAATCGCAATATTTGAATAGGGACACAAAGGAGCGGAAAAAGGTCTCTTTGAAGTTAAACGAAAACTACTTAAATATTCCATCTGTTTCTACGACGGAAAGAATTTCTAAATTAAAAAGACGGATGCAATAAACTCGAGGCCATTAAAGTAGGAAACTTAGATGCGAATTCACAGCTCTGATATAAAAAAACAATACCTATCTTAATTGCAGTAGCGCAGCTTAGGAAATAAAAACGGAAAAGCAATGAAAAGTTTCTGCTTATCTATGCAAGGTTGGTATGGAAACTATCGTATGACAAAAACTATCGTATGAAAACAAATTAAAGTTATGAGTATAAACTCAGCTGCTAACTACCATGAAAACCAATTTTTCCAGAAAGACCATTAACACTTATATTTACCTAAAAAAAAATGTAATAAATAACAAAAGTGCCGCCATGTAGGTGCATGATGAAAGCGAGTAACAAGAAAAATCTATTGTAAAAGCTACTGTGGTTTTTATACATTTTTTGATGTATTAAAATGAAAGGACTTAAAATGGTCAATTGTGAAAGTTTACGAAGAAATATGTTCCGAATAACACACGCGGGAAAATCAATAAATTTTCCCGTAACACTTTCACGATTATAGCTGATGAGAGTACTGACCACACTCAAACCAGGATATCTTATCTTTATGCTTGAGGTTTGTTGACCAGTCTTCGCCAAACGATCCTCATGTCAAAGAATGCCTGATTAATTTCATGCACTTGGAACGAACAAATGCCACCATGATTTCAAGAGAGATTTTGGAATCTCTCTCTGAACCATCTATTTCTTTGGATCCTAGCAGCATCCGTGGTCAGGCATACGATGGAGCTTTCGTTATGTCAAGTGGAAAGGGAGGAGTGCAGGCCAAGATAAAAGAGATCAGTCCGTTAGCTCTTTTCACACATTGTTATGCTCACTGCCTGAACCTCTCCATCACAGCATCATGCAAACTGTCAGAAGTGCGAAATTTGATAGATCTGACTAACGAGGCATACCTTTTTTTAAATAACAGCCCAAAGCGACAGCAGCTGTTTGAGTTGACTCTGAAAGAATAACTGCCTGAGAATTCTCACAGCAAGCTTCCAGGTCTATACAAGACACGCTGGGTGGAAAGACACACGTGCCTAGATCTTTTCCTGGAGATATATGAGCTCCTAGTCATCTTTCTAGATGCTGTCATTTCCCCCCACGAGTACCCAAACTTGAAATCGTCTACTGGAAGCTGGAATTGGGACAAAGATACTATCACAAAAGCCCAGGGACTGAAAGCATGTTTGTTGTTATTCCAGACCGTAGTGGTTTTTATTGTGACCATGAATATTCTTGATGAAGTCAAAGCTCTCGCATAAAAGCTGCAGAAACGGGATCAAGATATTTTTGAAGCTTACATGATGGTTGACGAAGTAATTGGAAATATCAAGTCCGTTTGGAAAAACATTGCCATCGACTTTCAAGTTTTGTACAAACAAATATTAGACCTTGCTGAGAAATTGGGAATTGTTGAAGCTATTCCCAGAAAGACAAACATACAGAGGAATCGCTCAAACATTCCCAGTTGTAGTCCAATTGATCATTACAAAAAATCTGTGCCTATTCCTCTTCTTGATTCCCTGATTATTCAAATGCAATACTGATTTTCTGACGAAGATCGCCACGCCCGTCACTTGCTTTAGCTAGTACCCTCTATCATAGTTAATAACACCTTGGAGCTGTCTGAAGCAACAGAAGTCATGCTGTTCAGGGAGAATGACTTTCCATTTCCCAAATCCCTTGGGAATGAGCTGCGAAGATGGCAAGTTATGTGGTAGTCAGCAGAGAAAGAACTTCCAAGCAATCTTCTACTAGCACTTGGCACGTGTGACGAGCATACTTTTCCAAACATCCATCGTCTTCTTCTCTTCTTCTTCGTCTGCACCCTACCAATAAGTAGTGCGGAAGCTGAGCGGTCCTTTTCGCTCATGAAACGGATCAAGACGTGCACCAAATTAACGATGTGTGAATAGCGCTTTTCAGCTCTCGCTATTATTGTTATACATTACCCTGAGAGATTCGAGGTAGACGAGATATGCGAGGCCTTTGCAAAAGCTCATCCTGGGAGACTCTTTCAGGCTACGTTGTTTGATTAATAAGGTATGTAGAGAAACGACAAATAACTATTTTTGATACTGCTGTCCCTTTCAATGATGCACTTTTATTTTTGGGTTTCTTGCTGAGAAATAAGATAAACTCCAGATTTAATATCATACCTTCACAACGCCTTTCTTTTTGCAAATGGCGCTTTAGAGGGAAAAATGCAGGTTATTTACAAGGAAATGACACCCGATGAGGTGATGTCCAAGGTAGCCTAAGGCGAATTTGACTCGTAGGAAAAGTCAAAGCACACGAGAGTTGCGTGGAAAATTTGTTAAGGATAACATCAAGTTTCATGTGCATTTTTTTTGTAAGCGAGGATTCAGTCGTCAAATTTGGATTAAGCATTGGAAAATGTCATTTAAACACAAGACGTTATGCATGGAGAACTTCCAAAAGGAGGTGTTAACGGGTAGTCAACTCAGAAAGTATATATGGCTTGATCTTTTTTACCCTCGCCAAAAGAGCCTCCGCAGGGACAAAAACAAGATTATCAATCAAATATGCCTCATGCTAATGCTTTGTGCAAATTCTGCCAGAGTCTGCAAAACTAGCCCTTTCAAAACAACTTAATGTCAGGCCTTTTGCTGATGGTGGTTGCGTTGGATGTGAAGGAACGGTACCCAGACGCCCTTTAACTTTTAAGTAATAGAAAAATTCCTTGAGGTCCACATAAAAGAAATGATTCATTTCGCTGGATAAATCAGAGCACAGTTCTTTGTTAGTCTTTCTTAGTGTGCGTCAATGATGGGTTGATTCAATTGCAAAACTTAGCGACACCCTAATTCCATGACAGAATTGGCATGAGGGTCAATACCCTGACGCTCTGATTGGTACAAAATACCCCAAATGCTGTGATTTGATTGGTGGGTGTGAGATACATCCCGAATGCAGTGATCTGATTAGTGCGCGATAATACCCTAGTGCAGCATTCTAATTGGTGCAAGATACATGCACAAACGGCGCGATCTAAGTAGTGTGAGCAACATAGCACTCAATACGCATACATAAATATTATTATATAAAAAAAATTAACTAAAAAATACAGGAACAGTGGCAGTGACAGAGTTAAATGGTGAAAGTAACAGTGACACTGACCGTGACAGGGAGAAACACGTTGAGAGAGAGTGAGAAACATTCTCAGTGACACTGACAATGATAACGACAGACTGACACTGAAAGAGAAAGTGACAGTGACACCAACATAGACATTAACACTGATGCTGAGACTGAGACTAATACTGACAGTGATGCAGATGTTGACAGGGACTTTGTATAGAGATAGTGACTTTGAGAGTGACATTTAACTTTCCCCCGATTCCCGCTACTCTACTCATTTTCAAAAACTATAAGATATTAACTTGTAAATCTGAATGATGATCAGATGTCTCCCATGAGCAGGCGTGTTGATCTTATCATCCAGAACTATCCTCTTGTCAATAAATGTGATTACGTGATTTTTTTGAGTTTCATACAACAGCCTAAATCTCATTAGTAGGTCACTCTCTCAAACTCGCGGTTGATGTAAAGCTAAGCATCTGAGAGGATGAAGATGTGAGATTTAACTTTTCTTGAACTCGATGGTTTCCTGTTAATCCCGAGGTGAACTTCTTCCTTCCTGTTCATCAATCTCAACCCTGAAACGTGAAGATCGTAGTCACTTAGACTCCTCAGATCGATGAAAAGACCGAAACTATCTCCAGCATTGCATTCATCGCGCTGTTCTCCTTATCAAACCTTCTGAGAACCTCCTCCCACACTTCTCTTATCTTCATTCCTTGACTAAAACTTACTTGGGATTCCATTCATAACCACCTTTACCTCAGCGACGTTGGAATTGTCTTCTCACTGTCTCTCACTGCTGCTGTGTATGGCTTGTAAAAAGAAGAAGTCCCCTCAGTGATTTCCTTGGGGCATTTACTGTTTTATTGATTATTATGTCACATCCCTTATCTTTTGAGATTGTTTTCAGATGAGTGATATGCTCGTACATGAATCTATTTCCATTTTTGTGGTTAGACAAGATGTTATCAGCGAGTTCTTGACGGTGAATAACCTCATACTTGAGCTGAATGCTATTCAATTCATTAAAAAGATTTGCTGGGTGAGATCCTTTTACAACACTGCTGACAGGTACAAGCCTGAGCTCGAAGAAAGGCCTATAAGAAAGAGATCTCGTGAGAGAGACTGCATGGTCCTCTATAATCTCATGATCCAGTGGAATCCTAAACTTGTTCCCATAAACATCATTGAGCTTATTCTCCTTGTCAACTCCAGAGGTCTTCTTATCTCCAGATTTGTATCTGATCTTCGAAAGATCTTCCGACTGAATACTCGCCCTCTCATTCTCACTCAAGAAGAGGTCATCATAGAGTTAGAATAGAACATAGCCGTCAGTGTCTTGAACGATTTCTCCTGAGAATTTAACCATAAGTCGATCAACAGGAGCTCTTAATACATTGTTCTCGAGGAAACGTTTTGCTTCACCACTAACTGATAAGTCGAAGATGAGTGCAGGAGATCCCGGCATAAGTACTACATCATCATCAAGCCTTGGAACTGGGACACCAAAGATTTTGACCGAGGAAGCCCTAGTAGGGTTAAATGTTATTCAATGAATCATGCGGTCCGCTTTGAGGGCATTTGACTTCTTTTTCAAAAATTGGGCTGCTTTGTTCACTGACTTCCATTTTAATAGATATTCTATTGCAAATGACTGAATTTAGAGCTACTGAACCTCTATTGGATCACATTGACGATGATGATTACGATGAAGAGGTTGGAGATATAACAAAACTTTTTCAACCTGATTATAATTCAAATGGCTGAACAAAGAACAATGAGGACGGGAGAAGAGAAAGGACCAAAAGCTGCTGGAACATCTTTCATCGAGGGCGATATACATAAAACACCTGAAGACATTGGAATCATAGAAGCTCGTGAAAAACTTAAATTCGAATATCCAGCCAGGAAACGTATCATGCTAAGAGTTGAGGGAGAAAGAGATTATACAGTCTCAGATGTTTTTGGTAATAGAGCCTCAGGTAAATATGAGGTATTTGAAAAAGATGGTACTTTTCAAAAATATTTTCTCGATCTTTTCAATAAAAGCTTTAGTCCAAAACATGAAGAGATGATTTCCGGACAAGGATAAAAAAATTAAAGGGACACAGAAATTAAATCAGGAAGATGAGAGGATTGCTGATGATAAGAATGTAGCTTATGAATTAAAAGAACAATCAAGAAAGAATAAGTGAGAAAAGGCAACAGATTAATGTTCTTGAGAATGAGAGAAAAACTTGAAGAAGACACTCCACTAAGAGAGAGAGAGAGGATATCAGGATATAATACTTCGGGATCTATTAAGAGAGACACTACATTACAAAAACAATAGATGGAAAGGTGTTGCATTTTTTGGAATATTTGTTGGTTATTCAATCAAACTTTGTGTGAGCGTCTCTTCACTTTCCAATATAGTCAAGAGATGAACTTCAAAGAGGGAAAGAGATCAGCCAATTAGGTGATGAGGCTTCAGAAAGTTTTGTTGGCTTTGAATAGTGAAGTGACTAGGTCACAAGAGAAATGACCAAGCATGATGTGAGGATAATAAAAGGGAATGTGAAGGTACACAGAGATTAGAGAATTGTCGAGCGACTCGATTGAACTTTGTGTGAGGGTCTCCTCACTTTCCAATTTATTCAAGAGATGAACTTCAAAGAGGGAAAGAGATCAACCGTAGAGGTGAAGAGGCTTTAAGAAGTTTTGTTGGCTTTGAACAGTGAAGTGACCAGGTTGACAGGAAGAAACCTATCGATGCAATCAAAGACAAGTCGCCGGACGCATAGAGTTCAACCACTTATTCAAGACCAGTTGGCCTGAAGGAACAGTGATTCGGCTTCTCAAAGAACGTGAGATATCACTATGCTGCTGGTGAGCTGGAAGGTGGCCAGAGGCGAGCCACAGATCCAATCTGGTCTCTGAAGGTCTTCAATATCGAAAAATCATTTGTGAATAAGGAAGAGCCTGTTCTCTACTACCTGAAGGATGAACCAAAGCGTGGTTTCGTCATAGAGGCGCTTCAGATTTTTCCTCCCGGAACTGGGTTGCCTTCTAAAAGAACTCGTTGATTTGAAAAAAACTTATTTAAAATGAGTTTCTCAAGAGACCCAAGCAATCCTGATGAATCAATTCAAAAAACTGATAAAGATATCAACAAATAAAAAGATCGTCAATCTTGTCAATCCAAATGACCACCAAGACGCAACAACCAGGAAGTATGTTGATAAAAAAAGACAGAAACAATTTATTTATTCTCTTTTTCGTCAAAATATTCTTCCAGAAACCTCTTTATTAAGACATTCATCAAAGAAATAAGCAACATGCTGGTATCACTTTTTCTTTTTAGATGGAAATAGGCATTTCGATTTTCCTTTTATCAATGATCCTCATATCTTAAGTGTCTTTAGTGTTATCAAGGTATATAGGTATATAAGAGAAGTTTAAGTAGAACAACGATTCATACAAGAAACTGCATGATCGGAAATGAATGGATTCGAGGATATTGTCCTTCTCTTTAAAAAGATGATGTAATCAGTGGAATAAGACCAAACTAATTGAGGGTGTTCCATTCATTATTGTTGGAGAAACACAAAACCATGCAGAGTACAAAATAAAGATTTGGAATTTGTTTATATTGACGCTAAACCTTTGGCAGGATTCAAAACAAAAGCAAACCCGAAAAATTTCAGATGCCACTGGAATGGAATATTGGGAGATTCTGCAATAAATACTTTTTTCTGGTGTAACGCAAAAAATTGTCAACTCTACTGCGAGATGATTTGATAATGATGAACGTTATGTACGGGGAAATTTTGAAAAAACAAAATGGAGAATGGAGATCGTTTTTTTGAAGGACTTAACTGAGAACTGTCGTTCTTTTCTCTTTAACAAAGGCACAATTTTGACAGCAGAACAAATCAAGGCACACCACGACCTCTTCCTAAGAAGGTACAACATTGATGCCAATCCTGTTGTATGAAACCATGAAGCATGCTTGCACGTGCAAAGACTTTGAACATTACAAGTGACGGTCTTAAATTCAGACGTGATGATGCGTGATGAAGCAAAGGCATAAAAGCTTCACACAAACAATTAACACCCCGATCGTTCAAGAGGTACACCCTCATAAGAACTCACGAGTGAGACATTGTAAATATTATTGGCCTGTGAAAGCTTGAGGGTCTAGGAATGGCGGGAAGAAGCCTAGCATGGCACCGCCCATATCTCTCTGGTCGATTTTCACGAACGATCTGTGATAATGCAGTCTCCCTCAGCAAAAATTCGCCAATTGATATGCAATCAAAGCTTAATGTGGACTTACCAGCGATCACATCTTGGCTATATGACAACAAGCTGACACCAACTGTTACAAAATCGAAGCCCATGGTCAGTTCAATAATATAGCTCATGTGGCTAGTAATGATCGACTAGAGAAAATTACTAAATTCCGTGGCCATAAATCAATACCTAACGTGGCATGATCATATTGATCAATTGGAGACATGGGGTCTTAAAAGAGAATTAAACGTCTACCTATTTGCGCAAGGAAGATTTTTGTCACGACGATGGTCATCCCCCATACTTTTATCTAAAAGTATTGTATAGAGCGACAAAAACGACAAAGTTTTCGTAGATTCTTTTCAAGTTCTCCAAAATAAAGCAGCCAAGTTGGTCCTGTAGAGGGCTCCAAATTGTTCTTCAGCTTAAGCACTTTTAAATCTGAACTACATGAATCAACCAGAAGATAACTGCCATCTTTGTATGTATAACTTAATAAATAATAACGAAAGAAACAACATGCTAATCCGTGGTTCTGATTATCATAGTCATAACACCCGCTTAAAGGACGCTAATCAAGTAGTAACTGGGGTTTGCTCAGATTAGTGACAAGACGATCTAAGATCGTAAGTCGGGCTACAGCTAGACTCGCTGTAACAAGTGTTGACCATTCACGGTGCGTAGTGGTTCTAAAAGAAATACAGAGATACCAGGGTCCTGGTTTGTGGGCGTGGCGTAAAATGTTTTCACCCATGAGAGGCACCAATCGTACAACAACACACTGTCACATATTTTTTGGCGCAATACCCTGACAAGTATCACGGAGGCTGCTGCTGTTGTGGACCTTTTGAGGCTGAACAGCCCAAGAGGTACTAAACCCGCCCTTTTTAACCTCTAAAGGCTATGATGAGCACCTCGGTCCCTTTCTAACAAAGCGTACTCAGAACGGGTTAATTTTTCAGTGTTTGTTCAAGCGTGAAATATTCAACTTTGTCTAGACAAACTGTCGCGCTTCATCATTTACAGTTGTGGGAAATCCGTACTGTCGAGCACCGACTTTAATTTGAACGCGTGAGAAGGTTATACAAACGACATTAAACAGGATTTGGCGGAAAATAAATCTTGATTAAAAGTGGTATGTACGTGCAGAAACATAAACACGGTAAATTGACGGTATGGACACAAACTTGCATGTTTCACGCTTGAGCAAATACGTAAAAGCTGAATACTGTAATGTAAACAAAAATACTCCCTGTAGCACGTTTCAAATTTCGAAACTTTTTACTTGTTTACGTTTCCAGGAAGCTTTTAAAACGGCAGCCGGCTGTTATTTCGAACCCTGAAGATAATACCGGAAAACGATGTAGATCAGAGTATTCAATCATGATTGTTTACAGGGCTGGTAACTGACTTATCTTTCAGGCTGATAAAAGAAATGATAATTAAGTGACACTGCCATCTGCCAAAAAAATTGTTACGTTTTTAAAGATTCCCGCTTTCAAAGATTCCCCATTTTGAAGATTCCCGCTTTTAGAGATTCCCCGTTTTAGAGATTCCCCGTTTTAAAGATTCCCGCTTTTGAAGATTCCCGCTTTTATAGATTCTAGGGAGACCTTCGCTAAATCATTTGATTCTCTCGCTATTTTGAGTTCGCGGAACGACCCCTTTCGAATATACGCTTATTACACAAACCATCTTTTAGAGTGGGTCTGCTGCGAACGGTGTGTGGGTCTGTATGCTTGAGCATAGAAAAGATGACACCATTCGTTAAGGGATTCGACAAATCCGCCATGTTTCGACATGGTGGAAAGAAGGTTGCGCCTCTACTACGTGTCTGCGGTATCCTCTATTGCACGTAACTGAGTTTCGTGGAGAAACTCGAGGGTAAACCTATAGTCGGTCGCCCGACTAAATAGTGTAACGATATTTAGTTGGTTGCGTCAGAGCTTTGTATTCCCTTACTTGGCAATAAAGTTTATTTGGTAAAAAGCACATGGTGACTGCTGTCTTACATCAAATTGTGCTTTACCTGATTGGATTGCAGTTAAAATGTTTACCTCTTCGGTTTTAAATTGTCATTACTTACAGGTTTAACTTTTTAAGTAATTTTCCATTTTATTCCTATTTTTGAGAGTACTTTAACTTCTCTTGACCTATTTCCTCTTATCATAACTGTTATATAAAAAGGTTTTGTTACATCATTGAGTTGATATACGCATGTTCAACTAGAAGGCATAAACAAACGAAGTTATGTTTCACTGTTCGTGCATTTGTCATTATTACTTGTGTACAACATTACCATTTTAGTTCCTTTAGCTGAATTTTGTCATTTAAGTCTTTCTGGGACTGACTATAACCAGTTTTAAATTTTTTTATTTTATCTGAGTTAGTGAGGACCTCCCTGAAAACCAAGTTATCTGACAGAAGCTTCCTCTATAAAGACTTGAAAATTCAGCTTTAGAAACTCCTAAGAGTGGCCCATTTACATCATCAACTCAGGTGATAGACCCAAATTATCCTGTATATATGGATACCCATTTCAAAGGCCGGCGTCACTCGATGAAAATGCAGCGGGCCTAATGTCAAGGCTAGTGCCCACATGCAGCCCAGACACCAACTTATCCAAGGGTGGGTTGCAAATGGCCCAGTGTGGAAAGCTCAGGGGGGTGAGGAGGGTAGGAATTTGACTAATCAGTCATGGGTTGGGGAAATTTTCAATTTTGAAAACTTTATTCTTGGATATTGAAGTTTTCTGTTTTTGTTTGATTTGTAGAATACACATACACTCGCTTTAAAAAACGTTGCAACATTAGAAATACATCATACATATACAATATATATATGTATATGTATATATATGTGTGTATATATAGAGATTTTGTTAAACAATGTGTGTTTGCACTGTTAGCAGTTTACTTTTGTTTCTTTGTAAACACATGCATCTAACGGTGTGCATAGATATATATCTGCATATTATATATACATAGTATATATACGTTATACATATATATATATGTATATAGATATATGTAGCACATGTATATGTATATATGCATAGTACATATGTATATAACAAACATGTTGAGACCCCTGAGAAAGGAAAATGCCAAAACGTGTTGGGTCTTGAATAAAGCATTGAAAACAGAAGCCTATTCTCTGTTGTGCAAATTATACATATATGAATAAAAGCATGGTACCATGCCTTGGTTGATTTATGTATTTAACAAAAAAATATAGACTATATACAAAGAGACTATTTTCATCCCTGTACTTTCATCCAAAATAGTCTCTTTTATTTCCCTATCTCAATATATAGCGTGCTCTACTTCTACGTACTGAACACTGTATTATGGAGAAATTGAAACATGTATATGTATATATATATTTGAGTGTCTACAAATAAGCAAAAATAAACTACTGAACACTTCTTTAACCTTAGTTCAACCAAAGAAATACTTTACTTTCAACTTATAGATAAATCGTGTCGCTCTCCTTTTATTTGCTAACAGTAGCATATAGCGTTACGCTTAAGAGCAAATCTATTTGAATATGTATCTCTTATTTATTTAAGAATACTTCCATTACCCCTAAATGAATGAGGATGGCAGAAAACCATCAAATCTCGTCACTCCTGAATAACTCATTACTTGCTCATTCATTATTAAAACTTATTAAATTAAGGTTAAAATAGAATCTCCCACCTTATCGAAAAAAGAACATTCTTGGACAATTCAATGATTGTATCAACCTCAAAAGAAACTTTGTAATAGCAGTATCAGGGGCTTCAACCATAAGTGATAAGCAGGACATGTTAATTTGGGATGGGAAAAACTGGCTCTGTCACACCACAAACAAGAAAAAGTTGTGTGAGTTACACATTTTGTAAGTTGTTATTCCTGTGAAAGGCTTCAGCTTCCTGCACAGCTCTTTCCAATTCTTTCTTCTTTTCATCAAATGGATGACCATTGCCGCCCATCACAATAATGGGCTGTGTGCGATACGGTTGTATTTTCTCGACATTGAGCAGGTGAAAGATAATACGGTCCACTTCCTTTGGCAGCTTGTGACTCCAGCGAGAAGAAAGGAATTCTGGAATATTTTTCTTCGTTCCACTATAGGTAAAGAACGCGGGAATGAATCTGTGAACATCAGGATTCTGAGAAATCTGTCCTCGTATGAGATTTAATTGGCATCTGATGTTCAAGGCTAGAAAAATAAAAGTATTGATTAGAGTAGTTAAAACAATGTGTTCATACTGAAAGTGCATACATAGCAAATACTAGAAGTTGGTTTCGGTTTTCTTCCACAATATGTTTTGACCTTCTTTACATTGCTCTCAGTGCCGTTGCGTTTTCATCCATTTTGCTGAACGAAAAAAAAATTAATGGAAAAAAGGCAGCCATAAAGTTCTGCCCTCTGCACGACTTTGTTGGACAACAATGCACACCTTATGAGATTTATGTATTGAGAGAGGGAAATTAACTTTAGAGGCAAACACACCAAAACAGAAGCATCCTAAACTTCAGGGCTAGGAGAATTTTAAATAAACTTTAGGGCCTTGAAAATGGTGTGATACTACCTTACATCTGTTATACAATGGGGCAGATGGAGGGAATCAGTACTTTAAATGTTACTTGTTACAGTAAAGTAACAGTGGTGTTTAGTAAAGATACAGACTTCTACCTATTTGGAGTTTGATGTTTGTCAAAGTTAAGAATTTTTAAGTTCCTACAAATAAGATTAGTGTGTACATCAAAATTACTCTTTGCAATAAATCTAATAGTCTTCTAGAGTGTAATTAAACATTTGAGATTAGATTGATAAATTTAGCCCCTAACAATTGCACAACAACCTACATAGGTATTAAGTTAGCTGTAAAGAGAGTATAAATAATGATTTCGTGCTAAGTTAGTGGCTTGAATTGCAGATAATTTCAATTGATTTTGACGTCTTTTCAGTAACATGCTATACTTGAGGTTACCAAGACAAGTGTTTCTCTGGTATCACTCTTAAAAACAGAACTTCACAAACAGGATCAAATTGAATTTCAAAGATTGAGAAATGTAGATCAAGGTTTAGCTGTCTGGTTCTGTTTTATTTTGAACAAAATAAATTTTGATTTTCATGGTTAGTGAATTTTAAAATCTTTTGATGTCATGTGTATTATTAGATGAGGAAGCAAGTCAGTCTGAAACTCTGGCTCTGTCTGCCTGTGACTCCTCAGAAACCTCACAAAGTAAAACTGAAACACCTTGACATTTTCTAGAGTTCTTTCAGTTGACATTTCCCATTACAAAGTCAACAACAGTTAATGCTGTTCTATAAAATACCACATTACATTTGTACACGTTAAAAACACAGCGATATGTCCATCCAGAGGACTTTCTCGTAAGGTGTTGATATGATGTGCATTGATCTCTGACGTACTCCAAATTTGATGCATTTTAATGAAGAAATATATGCACTTTACATTAGTGACTGATCTACAAGCAACTATTAATTGCTGTGAGCAACACCATTAGCTCCATAAAGCTCTAGCTCAGTTATGATCGTAATTAATGGTGTCAAAGGCTCTAGGTAAGTCAGGAAACAGACCAAAAGAACATTTCTTTGATCAATTGCGCCTGACATTGCACAGGCAGTTGAATTGTATTTGTTAGCCATATTAATTACAAGAAAGCATGATGAGACAGAAACTAGTCCATAACTGGTAAATAAAGAGAGAAGTTGCTAGTTTTTAAAAATGATTGACTTTTTTCTATCTTCAAAAAAACCAAGGCGAACACAATATGCTTGCCAATTGTGAGTAAGTTGTCTCTGAAGATCTGGTAGAAGGCTGTGGCAGATGAAGTACTTGTGAGAACTATTTGAGTTCACCAAAGGCAAAAGATTTCCCATATTTCTCTGCCAATGATATGATAAATAGTACCTGTATTTCAATCATAAAAGTATTCAGTGAGAAGTCAATCAAGACATTTTCCAGCCAAGTGCACTAAAAAATTTTCCCCTAAACAACCCAACTTGAAATATCAGTGTGAATGGGAAACACTGGAACAGTCAAATTTAACTTCAACTTGACTATCTTGAATTTCCAAAATGCATGCAAGTTTTGTATTTTTTGGAGTGATATAGTACCAAGAAACTGAGACAATGTTAGCCATGACCAATGCAAACATGACAAGCTACAGGAGTCTCATCTTTAAAATATCAAATTGTATCCTGTTGGGAAATAATAGGCTGCACAGCCATTAAATCACTAATAGACCTGACTTCATAGCGAAAAATAAAGGCGCTGCTGCTGCTTTTAGCTATTTGTAGAGAATTTCATCAACAAAATATGAGAACAAAAACATTTTTCACTCCATGATGCACGTAGTGAGGTACATCAGAGTATATTTGGTTGTATTGTTTACACAAAAATGGCATCTTCCTGATGGTGAAAATCCACTCTCAAGAATGCAAGAGAGAAAGAATGCAGTTCTACTTACGATCATCTCCTTCTTCCAAACTGCTGTGACATCTGACTGACATTTTGTGCGAGGCAAGAACCACCACACAATGCGAATTCTTCACTTGGTCTTCATACCAGCGAGGAACATTGGGTGCTATATCCAAGGTATTCCACATATCTATACTAGCCTCTATCAGCTCCGTGGAATTCAACACAGCACCAAAACAATGAACTACATGATTACACTTCTCGCAGCATCTGGTGTACATGATAAAAACTCGTTTCTTGTCTGAAAACAAAAGAATTATAAAAAGGTGATGCTACAAGGTGTTAATTCTGATGTTATAGAAATTCCTTTCTTTTCAATGGACACCCAGGAGACCTTTGCTAGTGTGGTTAAATACAGGATGACAGTATAATAAACCTTACAGTAAACTGTGCAGTGCTAACAAGCTTAACTTTATGTCTGTGTTAGGGTCAAAATTAAGGTCTATTGAGGGCGTTGGCTTAATATAGGCTTCACTGTATTTCATAGTATGAGTATACTTACATAATATAGTTGCATGTTATCAGAAACTGACAGTGTCAATTGTCAATCCAAATACACATCATTACCCTCAAAATAAATTCATTTCATTTTAAACTTATGGCATACAACATACCTGACTCAAGCAAAGGATCATTTAGATGAGGCCTTGGTAGAGGGTGATCTGGAAGTCTGATACGTACTGCAAAAGAAGAGGTCAGAACTCTTATAGGAAAGGCAGGTTTGCCATAAAGCAAACAAGGAATTTGATGACACATGATAGTTAATATTCTTCACACCATATAGAACGAAATGAAGTTTGCTTTGAAATTCATACCTTGCCAAAAAAATATTCTGTACATCACCAGACAGGAGCAAATAAAAAGTCCAAGGAAAGCACCCACAACAGCTATCAAGAGTTTTTTAGTAGAATCTGATTGCCCTCCAGGTATAACTATAAGAAAATAAAGAGTCATTCAAATATTCATTAATGCAGACACTTCATTATTAAAGTTGGCAAAGTGGAGCAAATTTATGAGACAAATTTTGTCTTTACACTGTGGAGGTGGTTGAATTTTGTGGATTGTGTATGCCTACCCATAACCAGCCATTTGGAGGGGGGCTTTGTGCAGGCTAGATGTTTAAAAGCCACGACATCTTGGCACAAAAGCAAGGCTACTGACCCATGATACCCAGGCTGGTGGCCTATCATTAATGTGTTCCACTGTGTCTCAGTGGCTCTTGAGAGAATATAAGGTATCATTTCAAAAGTTTCCATCAGAACCAAAACGGTGTTCTGAATGGGTTGTCAAGATTCCCTGCAACTCAAGAAGCAATTTTAATTGTTGTTTACCATAACATAATGTAAGCTTTATCAGAAAATGGCCACCACTTTACTTTTTATTTGAACTGTTGTCAAGAGTTCCTCATCAAATATGGCCTTGATTTTTGTTTAAGGCCAAATAAATGTACTCAGCTAGCGTGTAACAATAAGTAACTTGTTTATTATATTTATTGCCTGTATCACTAGCTTAATCCTTTAACAAACAGTTATTCCTCATACTTAAAGGATAGAGACAAAAGAACTTCAGCATATAGAAAGATTTTCTGCTCTCTGCTGTTCTTTGCATGTTTATCTTCCCATATATAAGGATATATCAGTAGGCTGATGTAACAGATCAAAATTCTGAAGAACTTGACCCCTTGATAATTTGGTTTTTTCTTAAAGAACGTTTTTCTTCATAACTTGTGCGTTTAAGATTTAAATTTAGTTTTTACCACAAAAATGAAAAAGGCTTGAAACATGGGCCTCGGGAAACTGAAACAATTTTTCACTGAAAATCTTCAATAAAGTTGTTTGGTTAAAAGCCGATGCAAGGGGGTTAAACAGGCTACTTTTAACTCCTGACAGAGCATTTTTCTTTCAAAAATTTAACCCATACTTTCTCAAGTGAATCAGGTGCTACTCTAGCTGTTCTTGGCTGATGCCATTCCTGCACTCACAAATTTTTAGGAGCATCTCAAGAGCTCATGACCAATAATCAGCAGTTGAAGTTTCAGACATTTCATTGTTATGTACTGTGTTACATCATGTCATGCGTTTTAGCCTCACTTTTGTGCCAAGATAGCTGTTATGTGAGAAGAATCCATTGTGCAGTCAGATAAGTGGTCCTGAAGCTTTTTTTTCTTTTTTTCAGTGACAGAAAGAAACATTTCCACCACCTGATCAGAATTCCAATGCAGTCTCTCTGAAAGCAGTCTGGTGCATTTAAGGTTTACAAAATCACTTTCTTTCAAACTTTGCCCATGAATCTGTCCCAGTCTAAAGGTAATTGAAACTACCTTGGTTTTCAAAACTCTTTCAAAATAATTTTTTAGTGTGAAAATTGCTTTAGCCCTAATGGCTCATTTCTAACAGAGCCAATTATCAAAAATAACTGTGACATGAAAACAAAAGAAAAATGTGGATATTGATGGCTGTCTTCATTCACTTGAGACCCACGATACCTAGTGTGAGATCTGTAACTGTGTGATATCTAACTTCTCCTTAAGATAAGTTCTATACCCCTTTAAGGTGGATATTTGATGTTTCTCTGTGAAACTGATTCTTAATTCTCCCAATGCTTAGGTTAATATTTGTATCAGAGTACTTTTAGTCTTGGGGCTACTGAATGTATATCAGACTCATGAAATAATTTGTGAGTTTTTGGGTAATAAATATTGTGCACATATAGACTTCACTTGTGGTGAAAATCCTCAATACAGTCACATTGATACAATTAACAATACTTCTGCAAACCTTGTGGTGGTGCTGTGGGCAGTGGAATTAACACAGTCGTTCTTACATATTTTGTGTATGTCTGGTTGATCTTGCCCCTTAACTGAAAATGAATAGCATAAATGAATATGTTGACTCACTACCCTTATGCTGTCATAGGTATGAAATAGATGAACTTTGACTATATTCTTCACTTGACAAATAGATGAATACATGCGAAACTTACAAAAGGGTTTTGTGACCACTGGTAATTACAAGAACTAAACAATGTGGAAAATATTTGACATCACAACAAAGCTTACACATATGTAAACATTAGATGTAAAAAGCTAAATAAAGAAATAAGCAAAAACTCCAATTCAATGACTGTATAAACATACTTAAGTGACGCTCTCGCTAAGAGCGGTCCTCTCGACTTCCCGTCGGAAAAAAGTTTTATTTTATTTTTTGCCCATGAAAAGGGTTTAGGACACATGTTTCAAAAGTAGCTAAGTTGTTCTCCAATTCTCTTTTTTTGCATTGCCACAATACAAAAATGACTTTTGGCCAGTCCACCCCTGTGGACAGCGATCGAAAGTGTAAATTTCAAAGATTTTGTCCAGCGCGCAGTGACTGCAACAACGTAGCTCACGGAATTCTATCTTGCTACAAGTTGCAAGATGTATTCAGTTAGTTCAGAGACAAAATGTGGAAACTTCAGCTGAAATATTTTTCATATCAACATGATCAGAGGAGACCCTTCTCTTCGACCTTAATTTGTGTATCAAAAATTCACTACTTTGAACGAAAGAATTCTAAAAATGCGGGCGTTAATCGGGCTGAAAAAGCATATCAGTGCATAGTCTCAAACCTGCAGGTATATCTCTAGCTTCCATCCACCAACATATTAGAAACAACGCAAATCCACGTGTTTACTCAATTGCGCTCATGTCAAAGATCATTTGCATGATTCTGAAAATTGACCAAGATCTCCTTTTGAGCGTTCAAAGTTCGTTCGTTCATCTTCTACATTGAGGATTGTCCTAAAATGTTGCGTAAACGTGATCAGTCGTACCTGAATACATCTTGTAAATTGTAGCAAGATAGAAAGTCCTTGACCTACATTGTTGCAGTCGCTGCGCGCTAGACAAAATCTTTGAAATTTACACTTTCGATCGCTGTCCACAAGGGTGGTCTGGCCAAAAGTCATTTTTGGATTGTGGCAACGCAAAAAAAGAGAATTGGAGAGCAACTTAACTATTTTTGAAACATGTGTCCTAAACCCTTTTCATGGGCAAAAAATGCAAGAAAACTTTTTTCTGACGGGAAGTCGAGAGGACCGCTCTTAGTGAGAGCGTCACTTAAAAGAAATACAGGGCAATTATAAACAAATATTGTAGCATAATAATCTGAAAAAATCCTATGGATAAGGAGTTTTCTATCCCGCTTTATTACCAGAGTTACTAAACTCTACCCATTATGGAACACGAAGTTATCAAAGTTTACCCTTTGTTATGCTGTTCTCTCTTGAAACTATATCGTTGTTCTCGAATTTACCCTAATTTTTTATAATTTTATAATTGCTTTACCACGTACCTTAATGGAGTAGTTAAACCTCATGCAAATGTCTTTTTTCAGTTGAATGATATATCCATAGCCTTCCTGTAATGAATATACATATATATAGATATCAGGAGGTAGTTTTGCATTCCTCAACACCAGGTACTTGAAACAAGAAAGGGGGTAGGTTTCCAAAGAAACCGTGGTGCTGCGTCGGCGGGAGAATATAGCAGGTAATTTAGTGTTAACAAGAGTTAGAGTTGAAAACGGAAATTGGCTACCATAAAGGCTAAAAAAGCTGACGTTTCGAGTGTTAGCCCTTCGTCCATCACTCTGACAAAGGCTATAACGCTCGAAACATCAGCTTTTTTATCTGTTACGCTGGCCAATTTACATTTTCAACTCAGTTGTTAACATTAAATTACTTCTAACAATACATTGTTACAGTTATAGTATTGACTGCTGCCTCTTATAGACAAAAAATTATGCAACTTAAACTTATAAGAATTGAGAGCTAAGCTGATAGTTTTCTGCAACTTATTGTTGCAAAACTGCCTATAAGGCTGAAATATTGTCTGTATATATTTGCAGGTGATTATCATTAAAGTTGTTAGTTTATCAGACAAATGTAGAAACCTTGATTGATGGAGGATTGCGTCATATCCTATTATTATCTTTCCACAGGAGGTGAAATACCATAACATAATCATTTCAAAATGGTCACTACTAGTCTCTTTCAAAACCGTTGCTTAAGCTTATTGAGCAATGTTGGGGTGGGCAGGTGAGGAGGGGGGGGGGGGGTAAGAATATGTTGCTATTCAAGGCCAAAAAGAGTTGCATTTGATTTTTTTTTCTGAAAATTCAACAGAGGTAAAATGTATCATCTTGTTATCTAGGTCTTTTGTCTTGATGCTTCTTCTGTGGCTGCAAATCTTAATATTCTTTTCATTTGTTATTGCAGCCAGTTCACAAAATTTATACTAAGCTCACGAATGGGTGTGCATCATTGTAACATATGATAAATCATAGGGCTTTGCATGGGAATTTCAGCTATCATAAAAAAAGGTCCAAAACAGCTTTGGTTATGTGCCTATTCTCTACCTCTGTTCCTCTACCTCTAGTGAACCACTACTTCTGTTCATTAATAATATAAATAAAAAAGTGTTTATCAAATCAAGAGAAGGGGACAGAGAGCAACAATCAGGGCATCAGCCAGGATACTTTCCAATAATTTGTCTTACATGTCATGCAACATTCTTGGAGGGTGGTGTGGCTACAACAAGATGGCTAGCTTTGCTTAATCAAAAGGTTGTTTGGCTACACCAGTCATGCATTGGTTTGCTAGTTGCATTCGTTTTCCCAAAGAAAAAAGAGAGAGAGAGAGAGAGAGAGAGAGAGAGAGAGAGAGAGAGAGAGAGAGAGAGAGAGAGAGAGAGAGAGAGAGAGAGAGAGAGAGAGAGAGAGAGAGAGAGAGACTATCTTACTTTAAATAACTAAACTTGAAATATCCCAAGACCCTGCAAGGGAACCTCTCTCTTTGTCCAATAATTCCTCCTGATAAGACTTGGAATCTTAAAATGATACTGATAAACTGGTGAACATAATTGCTCTTTCCAGTACCAGAATCTTCTCATGATGGTTTAGGTGTTGCTATCATTTTCCTTCAAGGGGTAATAAAAATAGTAGAACTTGCAGTTGATAGAGCAGAAAATTAAAAATTGCTCACCATCCTTTAGATGACTGCTTGAGGAGCAAGGTCACCATATTTTAAGTATGTTACAATTTTTTTGACATCTTAGGTTCAAAACTTTGAACTTGTGGAGCAAAAAAAGAGAGCCATAACACAAAAAGGGGATTTCAAGGCATTATTAGACCTATGTAACAATGTATTCTGTTTCAATCCAGTAAAATTTCCCCCTTCCTGATGAGCATTTTCTGCTGTTTGTTTTATATTTAGTTTTTTTATCATTATTGCATAGCCTATCACTGTGATATGGATGAGAATCAACGATTGTTTATTGCTACAAATTACTCTCTGTTTATGTTTGCAAGACATCCTTAATTTTCAGTTTCCCTTGGCTTTGATAATGTAAATAATCGAAAAGTCCATACAAAGAAGATACCTCTCTTACCTTGATCTCTGCTTTCCCATTACACTCTTGAGGTTTTTGAATGTTGTTCCATTCAATTTGGAATGTTGTGATACTCTGACATTGTTCTTTCAAAGGTAAAGCCCATTCTAGAACAATTTTCTGGTCAGTGTACTTTGCTGTGACGTTTATAAAACAGTCTGTTCACAAGAAAAAAATCAAAGTTTGAAGAGGATCAATGCAATTTAGAATTTGGAAAATATAAGGAGACTTACAAATTTTTTGTTTTTATAGTAATGTATAGAAATGAAATTTAACAACTTTTTTTCTCAGCAGAAGTCTAAGCTCCTTTTTGCTAGCAGATGGAGGTTGCATTAATGCAATAGAGCTTATATCTTTAGATTCCTTTAATAATTTCTTCATATTTCCCCCAAATGATGAGAAATTTAGATTTGTGGTTCAGCTTGAGAGTAATCAAAACAGTGATAGACCATTGGAAAACTGAACTATGCAAAGCATAACTGGACAGTTAGAATACTCAATAACTACTGGTATGTAAGAATTTTTTTGTTTAAAAGCTCTACCTAGAGTTGGCAACTGAATTTAATGCAAAGGCAAAATTTTACTACATTTTGAAACTTTTTTGCTTCAGAACTTTGATTTCAATTACGTCAACAATGCAGCAGTTGTACAAAGCTGACAACTCAAAGGACAAAAACATACAATGAAAAACAACTTACAGCACTCTGACAAATTCATGTACAGTTCAAATTGACACTTCTCTGTAAAAAAGGAAATCATCTTATTAATCCTACCAAGTCAGAAAAAGAAAGAAGTAGGTAACTACACTCTTTGCTTTCAATTTACATCAATTAGTGGATACATGTAAGGTATCGAAAACAAAACAAAAACAAAACAAAAACCCGACAGTAGTCATTGACCAGGATTCTGTGATCTAATAGAAGGAGGAAGATGGAAAATTTTACTTTCACTGATGAAACTAACAGGTTGTTAGTAAAGGTAAATTAAGATGCAAAACTCAGTGTTATTCATTATTCCAGTAGTATGACTGGACCATTTTGAAGTTTTCAAACCAAAATATTCATTTTCCCAAATACACCTGTCATCTATTCTTCAGTTTCAGTTTCCACCATCCCACATTCTGTAGTCTGTTTTTACAAGGTCATTGAAATCATAGTATGGCTGGTTATCAAGAAAAATACCTGGTACTTTCACACTCAGGTGTACTAGATTGTTGTCATTCTCATGATGTGATGGCATACTCTGTACTGTGATCTGGTATGTTGCTCCATATCGGATGTTTTTAGAAAAGGTCCAATACCAATATTCCTTTTAGAAAGGGAACAACATACAATTAGATGTTCAATAATTTTATTTGAATAATTTATCACATAAAAGAAAAATACCACTGTCAATTGTTTGGTAAACAGTGAGCCTCTGGATGGCATTGTTTAATGATGGTAAACAGTTCTGAAGAGTAGATCATGTTCAAAAGAAGACTAAGACAGGACCCTTGTGGAACGCCCCAGCAAATCATAGAAATACATCATCTTTATTTCTGTAGAGTACGAAAACCATTTCAATGTAGGTAAAAACGCGATTTCAAGTGCAATTTGCATCAGTTTTTCAAGACGACAAAATTGCACAACCCAGTAAGGCAAATGCAATTTGTAGTCTTTTAAAATTTACAAGACAATTAGTGCTTAACATACCAAATTACTTGAGATTATTTATAGATCACATGTTGTTGACGATGCATAACTCAGAAATTCCCAAGAAATAACAAATTTACTTCTAGCAGTATGGGGTTGGTCTGTATGTATTGCTCAAGCTGCATTTTCTCTGATCATGGTGAGCACTGCCTGGTAATGCCTGTCGCTTTGGAAGAAGTCATTCCTGTCTACTTCTGCAGCAGCAGTTTGTTGCTGGTTGGTCAGTGGCTCTGGCTGGTTCTGCAGCTCTCTCAGCTGCTCTTCTCTCTCTCTCTCTGACCCAATGCCTGTGGTTGGCGATGCACATTACTGTCTCTGAATAACTTCGCTATTTCATCTGCATCTTTTTGAACTTGTTCTAACTGCTGGTTCAGGTTTTTTGGGCTCCGGTCAAAAAAAAGTTGAAGTTGATGTCTGGAACCCTCTACAAGCATCTACTAAATTATTTGGATGAGCTTGTGCAGTTCAGGAACTTGGAAGGCAACAGAACATTCTCCTAGCTGCTGGAAGACAACCCTGAACAGCTTCCAGTTTCCTCTACAATAATGAATCATTTATTCTAAAAAAAAACTGCTCCTCCAGGAGCCACTAAACACCAGGAAAAAAAAGACCAATAAAGAATTCAACCTTACAGCCCAATTAATCTGACTAATGCCCAGTCTGCTTAAGATGAGTATAAAATTTGTTGAGCTGGGTTGAAACAAACACAAAAAAGGCACCATATTAATATGGTTACTTTGCAGAGTTAATCGGCAACAAAAGCATACTAAATCAGCAACAAAAGCATACTAAATCAGCAACAAAAGCGTACTAAATCTAAATGAGGGAGAGGTTTGTAGAAAAAGAGAAGCGCTGTGGCTTGATCCTCCTTCAAAAGCTTTAATTAGATGTAAAAGAAGTCACCCACACACTGCCAACACTCACACACAACTGACACTTCTCACTGATTGAAATGGAAACTAGTTAGCAATGCATCCGCTGACAGTTAGTCGACAGTCAGTAGACATTTCACTGACATTAGGTAAACAGAGGGTCCAAAATATACTTTTCCAATCCTGCATCCCACCACTACTTTTCATTCCATCTCACCATCCTGCTGCAATGAGTATTTTCATCCCCATCCTATCTGGTTTAACCTAAGTTGCTCTGGTTCCCTGTCCTTTCTAAACTAGCGGGCAAACATAGCCTTTGCAATATTGATAAAGTCCTCTCATTATGGAGAAAAGAAAGAGTGCTTAGGACATATTTAACTTGCTTAAGGCTGTTGCTTAGTTTGTTAATAGCAGCATCAACAAAACCTAGATAAAGGTGCAAACAAACCATTTGTTTGGGAAATGCTACATTGACAACAAAGTCTCCCTCTTGCACACTTGCAGAGATGTTGTCAACCAGTTCATTAAACAGGCAAATGAACACCACCCAACAACCAAATTTATGGCTGAAATATCTGTTCCAGAAGCTACTTTTTAACACACCATTATCTATAAATATAAAAGGTTCAACAGGGAGTCAGTTCTTGACATGAGAATCCATTTCAAACCAACAATCTACACAACGTGTCACCCACCAGGGGCAAAGAAAGGCTTCAAATAATGATTTTAAAGAAACATTAGACAATTCAAAACATGTCTGGCAGAAAGGCTACCAGAAATTTTCATTGACAGCCCAATCTCAGAAGCAAAATTTGAAGGACATAAATGGGTCTTTTCTCCAACATAGACATGCAGATAAGAGAATCTTGCCCTTCATAATGCAATACCACTCAACAGTTACAAACCTCAAAGAACCCTCATGAGCTAGAGGCATTTAATGTGGCAACAACCACTGCTGAGAGAAATCTTCAAAGAACAGCCCATTACATCATACAGAAAGGGGTGTACTCAAAGACATACTTGTGAGTGCAAAATTATGACAAAGGGGAGAAAACTGGACATACTTTGGAGCTAAGTAAACACATGTAACAAATACAGAGAAGACTGGACATAATATGGAATTGTTTAGACCTGTCAACTCCAATTTTCACGAGAGCATTTATTAAGCCTGTTTCTGAATCAAATAAACACTTTAATTTCCCTGATGTTGTGTAACTCCCAACTTTAGCTAAATCATGATCCTGACAACACCTGTCCTATCTCCTATCCCACCTTCGAAATGAAGCATATCCCAGTCTCACCTTCCAATTTCCATCCTGCATCCTGGGATAAAAATAAATGTCTCGTATCCTACATCCTGCTTTAATTTTAAGATTCATCCCGCATCTGGCCAAACCAATGTTGGACCCTCCAGACAGTTGACTGACTGTCAGCATTCACCAAAACACTGGGGACAACTTGTTTGGATCACATTCGTTACCTTATCCTACTCAAGTCTGATATCACAAGGGGGACAATGTGCTCAGGCTTCATTTTAAGCAAAATATCATTAGTCACTTTCAGGAGGGCTGTTTCCTTCCTAGAATTCTCCCTCTTAGCAGATTGTGTAGTTGAGTAGAGAACAATTCTCTTCATGAAGTTGTCAATTTGAAGAAATACAACTCCCTTATTAATGATTGTGGGTGAACTTGAGAGAAGACTTCTTGAAGTTGTTTGTATCATCCTCACTGCTCAACTCCTGTACTAAGAGTGCTCCTTTAAGAGAGTTGAGTGCATGTTCCTTAAATGGCAAGACTGATCTCACACTGATTTCCATATAATTGTTGTCTCAGAAGCTGTGCATTAATATTTTTCATGGGTTATATTTATCTTACCATCAAGATAACACTAGGTAAAGGGAAAGAAATTAAAGAGTTGATTTCACTGGTATTTGGGCTTTGTTTTCTAGAGACTGGATGGAGTAAATTTAATACTGTAGATATATGTATTATTTCTAACGAACAAAAATTTAAAAAAGCAACTTCAAAGTATTCTCATACTGAAGTGGTAAAATTAATACAACCTTCACAACCAAAACTAAAACATGTTAACAGTGTTTACCTTTCTGTTCATCTGTGTACAGTCATTGTGACCAGGGTGTTTGTCTTTTCCAGAAATATACAGCTGATAGCCCCATAAATCACCAAAACCTAAAAAATCACCACAACCAAGAGCACATCAACCACAAAATAACCTTGAGCTGACTTCTAAAGTAGATAACAAAAATAAGGCATTTTTGATAAAGTTAGCTTTGTTTCATCACATTATTACTTTTGAGTGAAATAAATTTACTTATGGAAAAGAGATGGTCAAGTTTAAAAAAATGATAATTTTTAGTCCTAATTCTAATCGGGTCTTGAGATAAATACAATTGCACATGTCAGTTAAACTGATTGTCTATTATAATGTTCTCGAACAAGGCCATAATAAGTGAGTGACTACCAAGAAAAGCATGAGGGAAAAAAAAAGGACACAACAGAAGTTACCAGATAATGCTTTTGACAAGGTACTGATGATAGGTACTGGCAAAAATATTTCTCTTTCTCTTATCATAACATAAGAAGACCACTCCAGAGATATTTCAAAGCAAACACACACATTTAACATCAAAACAAACTGAGTTGTGATGGCTGAACATTTAGTGACTTTCAATATGTACTGTGAACTTCCAATGGTGAAGTCTGCAACAAAATTGTAGTAATTTGTTGCTTTACGGTGCTTGAGGCTGGACAACCTGGGTAGAAGGGCTATCAGGGCTCTTTTCTATTGATGATCAAACCAGAGGTAGAGTGAGTTTCCCTTGGTGATCCATGGGCCACAAAAGTGTCTGTGATAGGTTCCCTTGAATTCATGCAGTGAAAATTGTTGGCTATTTTTTTTTAGTGTTGTTTTATCATGTCTTCATTTCATTGAGATATGATGAATTGCTAATTATAGAAATTGTCTACATACATTCACTTCTACCTTGCATACAAACCATGTGAAAAAAAAAGTAAGGATTAAGTTTTAATTTGGTTACTGAATGTGACACCAGAGAAACTGGATTGGGTTACAGTTACAGTGTACATGTATGAGGAAAAGGTTTGCCTTTAAGGTCTTGTACTTCTCCCTATATATCAGGGATTTTTTTCTGGTGCTTACAATTAGTGTTGCTAATCTCAATGGTACAATGTAACCCTTCATTTCCAAAGAAGTTGATTGTCCTATTTGCCAGCAATGGTTACACTCCGGTCTTGTACGATCTTGAGGAGAGACAGACAATCTTGATGGCTGAAACTACAACAAAAAATGTCCCATGCCTTTTTCTTCCCTCTACTTGCCAAGGAACTGGCCCAGTAACAGCCTGTGACTGCATGGAATCCAATGAGAGTGCTGCATATCTTATCACTCAAGGCATGGGTGATATCATGCGCTGGAATAAAACAGCATTTATCCTTCACTCCAGTGTGAAACCAGAATTCTGGCCAGTCCAAGCTTCTAAAACTAGAATGAGACTAGAAATCAATGGAGGTTTTAAAACACACTGAATTAAATAATTCAAGCTATACCCTGTTTTTTGGATTGGTGATATACTTTAAGCATTGTCTTGGAACTGGCAGTACCTCTGATTTCCGCTTTGAGGCCAATGGATGCTCCCCTTTGCTGATGCTCATTCCCTTCAATTGAGTTCACTCAGTATTGGTCAAAGACCATGTGGACTTGCAGACAGTCGTTAGAAAAGAGTGAGGTACTGAAGATGTTGAAATCTTTTTCGGAGAACTCATCAAAGGTATCTGCTACAAAATATTTTTTCATCTGTAGGACTGCTATGCCAAGGATAAGAACAACCTTTGGATTTGTTGATGCAGTAAGTTGATGAACAATAGGAATGCCTTTCTCTCAAAGAGAGCATAGTGTGCCTTTTACCCCTTTTCTGAGACTTCCATCATGGTTGCCAAATGAATATGCTACTAAAAACAGTTTAAAGCTTAGCTCAGCCTGCCAAACAAGTCCCTGTTGGGTTAACTATAATTAGCTTATTGCTGGATTTGACTCCAATCTTCTCATTTACATTACTGCATATTTGGATGTTGATGTTTGTAATCTTTGCTGAGCATATTTTCAAAATGAGTGTCCCAATTACATGGATCTTTATTTACTGTAACTCCTAACAGCTTTAGTTCACTCTTCCTAGCCATGGACTTTGGGAGGGGCATCCTGGTTTTACCCTTAACAACCATCTTAAAGGTCTTTTTCATGTTCAGCTTCATCAGGTTGTCATCAGCTCAATGTTTTATGTTTGCTAATTCCTAATGTAACAAATCAGGATGATTGAGGCCAATTGCCACAGGCACACTCACTTTGATATCATTAGCATATTTAATCAGCAAGATTTAGGGGATTACAGGTTTGGTATAGCACTTGATGAGGGCCATAGTTGTGTTGTGTCACTTCCTATAAGCAAATTGGTCAGGTCCAATCTCTGACTTAAGGATAGAAGACATCTCTTGTTTGCAGACAAGACACTCAAATATTCTCATTATGATGTTGGTTGATGAGATTGGTCTAAGTTGATTGCATTCAGTCAGAGGAGATTCCTTTGGAACAGGTGTCACATTTACTAGTTTCCTCAAGAATGGAAAAGTTTGATGCTTGGGTGGGCAATTGAAAATTTTGGTGATCACCGGTGCATGACAGTGTGAGTAATTGCACCAAAGCCAGTTAGGAAATTCATCAGGCCCTGAAGCAGTTCATTTCTTATGTGTCAGTAAGTTCCTTACATCACATTCATTCGCAGTCGGGAGACAGGTTCCTACTGATCTTTCAAGACATTTAGGAGCCTCATATGCATCATCTGTGTTAATGGTTTGGAAGTATGTGTTGATGACAGCAGGGGAAATCACTGGGCTAATAAGTGTGCCTTGCATCTTTCTACCAGTTATTCTATTGGCCATATTCTACCATCTTTTGGAGACTCAGTGCATTTTATTTGCTCGTTGTTCAGAGCAATTACTTGGTTCATGTGAATAAGTGTGTTAATTTTCTCTTGACAAATAATGTCCTCTGCTTGGTTGTCCCGATGTGGGGCAATTTTATTTCTATGCTATACCAGAGGGAACATGTTGGGCGGGTCTCTGGGAGATACTCAGATGTGATGAGCAAAGAACTCTTGTTGAACATCAATCATAGGCTTGCATCCAACAGTTTCATGCTTTCTCCTGGGTTATCTGAGTTGTTAATAGAATTCCAAGAAAAAGCACTTAGCTTGGTCGTGATAGCAATTTTGCAGGAGTCCCTTACGTCATGGAAACTGGCATATTTTGGTTGAGGTTTAGCTGGGATAGAAGGAGGTACAGGAACAACTAAATGATTAGACCTCACCAACCCTTGTACACCTTGCCGGATTTCCAAAGCAAAGGAGAATTAGCCAGAAAAACATCAAGCACTTTGTCCTGCTTAGTGGGTACTTTAACCATTTGATGCGGACCATGTTGTTCCTTTATTTTCATATGATTTATGTCCTACATATTCAAGGATATATTGTCTAATTGACATTCAACCAATAATTAAATGGTAACAAATAATTGTATTAACAATAATAATAATGATAACAATAGTCACATAATAATAATTCAAAGGGGCTAGCTTGAAAGCCTCATGGTTCACTTATCCTCTGGACTCCAACAATGATTACCAATGTTTCCTATAAATTTGCCTGTTATTTACAAATAATTTTCTTACTTTATTGCCATTGCATTTTTTGAGACTTTTGTTACATACAAAAGGTTGGGTTCTAGGATAATCTGTCATTCCATGCTGAACCACCATTCCTCCATTCCATCAATATGTTGAATAACTGTGTTGCAGCAAGGACTGAAAAGATTATATCTACTGACCTACATAATTTGTGATTTAAATGGTAAAATGCCCTCCCTTTGTAGAAAAATGTTCCCTCCAAGTTTCATGACATGGTGATCAGATAATTCTGCAAGGAAAACTTTTGTTTTTACAATCCTATCAAAGTGCTCTATGAACAAACTCGTGAATTGACACATGATTTTTTGGATTATATTTAATGTTATCTGGTTTAGGGAATTTTGTGGTTGATTGTCACATCTAGAGTACGAGCAGTAGTTCAGTGTTTGCTCTTGCACATGCGCTCAATTCACAAGTTAAAAATGAATGTCATCTTCAGCTATCTTCTGTAGTGTCACAGCAAGAACTGAAAACATAATGCACTAGTGGCTATAAGCCAGAAATCACAAAAGGAGAAAACTAAAATGTGTATCAACTGTGAATTTCATCAAATAAGATACTCTGAAACAAACAATAAGGAGCACAGGGAACACCTCATCTTGATAACAGATGTGGCTTTGCCTGCTATAGGAGGCAGTGGCCAAAAAAAAAATAGTTTGATAACTTTTTTTTTCCACGGATTTATATGAAAGACATGCTTTTCAGAGAAAAGGTCCCCAGGTAATTTATTCATTCACAATACAGATCAATTTCTTTTCCTTTTGTTCCAGACAGAAAGAAAATCCGGATTGTCTAAATACAAAATTGGATTTGGTAGGTAGGATGGCCGGTGGCTCACTCCAGAAACTAACCCTTGATGTGTAGACTATCTGTAGACCAGATCCTGGGGCTTTCTCAAGACCAGTCCACAGATTTCTTACACAATCCCCCTAAAATGGTATGCATAAATCTTTTCGAGGATGCTGCATTTCAGAATAAAGGTAAAGGTACACCAAAATCACTCCATCACCAGTGTTGGACTAGCAAGTTCTGTTCAATTTTTCACTTTAGGTACAGTATTGTGCAAAAGTAATGCAAATGAGATATTTTTTGTTTTGGTGACCTTTTGTTGAAAGTTCCAGCAAAAATTCAACAGAACGTTTGTGGCCTTTAAAGCCACCTTTCAGTTGTACAAAGGACGCTTTCATCATGAAGAAAAAATTCCTGGCCGAAAGCGTCTTTTTCAACAATACAGTGATTGAAATTTTTTTAGACTTCCCTGAGTGATCAAGTTTGTTTACCATTCATGTAGCAAACATGAAATATTTCCAAACATATTTCCGATCTTTTCAGTCACCAAGACAGTATGAGAAGGACACTCTATATTTGAGACCAAACTTAGGGGACAAAAGAATAAAATACCAATAAAACATCAGATTCTGGGCTCAATCTGTGTATGACAACGAAAGTAAATCAGGTAAACTGCCCCAAGTGTCTAAAAGTAATTCTGACCAAGATACATGCATTTGGCTGAAATTATTTCCCAAACTAATCCAGAAATTTTGCATATCAACTTCATTTGTCTGATGTTTAAACAAAAGGACAAAACAAAGCCTTAACCATCACATGCAATTCACAATACGTTCAATCTCTTTATGACAAGGGAAGTAGATCAGGATGAACTGCATGTATTTGGTTGAAAAGAATGTACATGAACAGTGCATAAAATAATGTAAAGTCTATGGAAATACAAAATTCAAATCATAGACAACTAACCTGTATTAGGTGCTTTCCAGGTAACTTGAATGACGGGCATTCCATTATAAAGATGACAAGAGCCTAGAACATTCAAGGGCTTTCCTGGGAATGATGGACAATTTGGATGGGACTGCGTACTGAATGGCACACAAGATGTGACTGTCAAAGAGAAGGATCACATTGCAATCATATTTATCTGTATAGTTTTCAAAGTATGTTTGCATTGGTCCGTCTCATATTATAAATTTTCAGCAAAGAGGTATGTGCCATAGAACTATTATGTTTAATATATTTCATGAAACCTCCCAGGTCTGTGCCTATAACTTAAGATTCAACACATCTTGACTGTACTAAATCATATAAAGAAGCAGTTTGTAACAATGCACAAGATTGAATACTTAATAATCTTGAAAATTCTACTTCCTTAACAGTCTTGGAAATGTCTAAACTGTCTGCTTTTCCGGATCAATTTCTGTGCAGCTGTATCTAGGCACATGGACCTACATGAAGCTTGTGTGTGAAGTAATAAATCTAGGGTTGCACTCAAAATGAATGTTCATGCTCCTAATCACAACCAAAGTCATAAAGTATGGAGCCTTTTTGTCCTGTTTTGCTTGTGCATGGTTATCACTGTTGGCTGACAGTGACAAAGCTGTGCTCTTCAATTTCATTTCACAATTTCAGTTACTATAGGTTTCTTGTTAATAACATTAAATAGTGCAAATTCAAAAAAGAGTGAATACTTTTTTACAAAGTAATACAGATTTTCAAACTCAGTGTTGAAAACAATTGCTTTGCTCAATCTTTCATCATTGCAGTCCATGGAAAATATCATTTTGTTACTTGTATCATATGGATTAAAAATTAAAAATTTAATTATAAAACAATTTACAAAGTTTTTTAAGTCACCTACCATATTTACTTACAGTAGGCCACATTTTTTAATTGGAAAAATGGGATAAAAGTTTGGGGTACGGTCTATACAGGGGTACAAGCATCTTGACACCTCATATATATGCTTCACCCTTCAAATTGTATTACCTGTGTTGCAATGTGATAATCTTTGTTTTTGTAGTTTTCTACTAATTGGATATGATAACGAACCTCTACGTCTCCTGCCTCATACTGATATACCCTAAGATATATTTTTTGTGACTGCAGGTTTTCTTTTTCCTTTCTGTACTGGATGAAATTATAATGAGATATCCAGCAGTCAATTCCACCAATTAAAAAAAAACAAAAAAACTATCCTCATCCATTGAAGTGTTTAAAACAAGCTTATACCAATAGATCCAGCTCCTTATGTTGACATACGTAAGATAATTGAATAAAATCAAACAGCCAATGACCTTTCTATGTTCCCATATATGGCTCATGTTTCACATCAGATCAGAAACAATCAAAATTATTCAGTGTTGGGTTTGCACCTAAACTCCAATTCTCTTGTTCAATGATGCTTACAATAAACTGTAAATAGAAGTTTTAAAATGAAAATTTCCATGTTCAAGGTGAGGAGTGATCATTACAACAAAAGTAAATCTAGAAGTGTCTTCATTCTCACTTCCTGAAAATTCCAGAAAGACACCTCAGGGCATAGTTCCATTAGTTGTTTTCTTGTTACTCCCTTATTCATCACTGCATCAATCTGATTAGTAACCCTTCTATCATGGAGGGAAGCCCAAGTGAAGGTCAGTGCTGCCTATTGCTCCTTTTACTCTACACCAACTTTTTAAATTTTATGACCTTTCTTTGGTTTGAGTTTTGATTGCATTTTACTAAATACTCTTTTCCACCAAAATGAATGAAAAGTTAGAAGTGTAGCCTATACACAGGTGCTGTCAATCTGCAGGTAAATTCACTAGTTAGTGAATGATAATCATATTTTTACTGATTATCATATGTATAAACTATACTTGTTCATACAAATGATGTTTCAGACCTAATCTAAGGGACAACACCTCATTACCGTTGGCATCAAGAGGCCCTCCACAGGATTCCGGAGGAGAATCTGTCACAAAAAAAAAAACATAGTTGGTTAGGGAAAACATTCTATTTGACATTTGGGACCTTTTTTGTGGTCTAAGCCATTATCAAGCAAACACAATTCAGACTCACTAGTTGGCTTTATGATCGAAGTCCATCAAAGAATTAAAATCTGGAGTCACTGATTAGTAATGATTGTCAAATTGTGTTCTATGCAACTATAGATTTGATAAATAGCTATCATTTATACAAATTTGAATATAGTATGTTTCTGTATTTTTTTAAGACACATCAGAGAGTTGAAAGACTGACACAGGATGCAACCTTAAGTGGTGCATCATTATGAGGGCAAATACCTACATATACAGCAAACTCATCCCAGCACAATTTATGCTTATCATAGAAGTTATGCATCTTAAGCATTCAAAATGCCAACTTCCTGAACAAATTTCAGAGATCCAAACTACTCAATAAATGTTGCCCTGAGAATAAACTTCTTGCTACCAGCCACAGAAGTTGCAGTTCCCACAGTTATAGAATTTAAAATTTGAAACTCTACATCAGATTCTGTTTACATCGGAAAACTTCTTGTTTGCTTACTGCAATAAAATTGAGTTACAGCTCTCCATTCTTAAAATGTATCGTTTTATAATATCATCATTGTCAGCCTCCATCAGGTTCTGCGATGACCATAGAAGAGAGACCTAATAGTATATGCTCTACTGGAGCAGCACTGCCTGTGACTGAGGAGGCCAATGCCTAAATGGCAGTCTCTGTCACTCAAATAAAGATCATCTCTATGCTATTAGAAATGCAGCATTCTTTCCTGAGGGTCACCTTCTCTTCCCCTGCACTGATCACTCTTTATTCTCCTGAATTCTGTTGTATGGTAAAATACATACAATGTATAAGTTTATATCTATGTAGGCATGTATGTATGTATACAATCAATTGCAGAAATGTTAGATTACAGATGGCCTCCATTCATTCTCAACATGCAACACTTTTTAGCTGTTGTTTTAGTGTTTTTGCAGTCAAATGTTGGATAAATGTAGCCATTCTTTGAATATTGCAATTAAAAAATAAACATAGGCATGTGTATATGTAGCATGTGAGAGTTATTTTTTTTTAGCTGGGTGGGTTGAGATGGGACACCTTGTGTACCTATTGTTTTAATTTTTGCTATAGAAAGAGAGTGTAACTTTCAAAAGAATGAAAATACTGCATTACTTCACCTTAAGAAAAAGATGAAAAAACCTAATTTATCTGAATTTACACAAGTATTATGTGGTCTATTGTCTCTACTACCCACATACCTCTACGCAAAAATAAAACACATTGGTGCTAAACTTACTGTCATCTCCTTTTCAGCCATTTTTTGGTCTCAACACTCAATGCCCTCTATTCCCAGCTAGAGAGAGAGTGCACTGCATGTCAAAACCAAATAATGGTTGTGAAAAAAATTACACTTACTGCCGTTCCTCTAACAGAGAGTATTAAAATTATTTGTCTACAGTCAATTACTTCAAAAATGTAATTCCGAATCATTTTACTACAAAAACAAACTGAAACTTTGTTGTATCTCCAATAGACCCCAACCAAAGATATATTATACTCTCAAATAAGTCAGGATCCATTGAACAAGAGAAAAGGATAATATTTCAAAGGCTCCTCCATTGTTCCCTATCTGGACTTTGCCCCCTGTGTGTAATATGTGATAATATGAAGGTTGCTTACAAGTAACACAGGATGGGGTTACGTCCAAGGTAGCTAAAAGTAAATTTTATTCATAGAAAAAGTCAAAATGCAGGAAAATTTCTTGGAAAATTCAATATCAGTAGCATTTAGTTCCATGTGTGCTTTTAACTTGAAAATGATTGAAAAAATTTAAATGTGAACCTTTAATATCTCAATAAATCTCAACCTTACTCAAAGAGGCTTCTGCGAGGGCCATAAACCTTTGCACTTATCAAATGAGCCTTAAATTTCTGGTTGATGTCATTCTTTATGCACAGCCCCCTCATTCCATGACATCATTTGCCAGTAAACAATAGCCAAATGCTGTGATTGGTGCAAGACATTGAAATGCTTTGATATGATTGATGCTCGATACATACCCTACTATGGCAATCTGATTGGTGCAAGTAACAAACCACTCTACATGCTAACATGGAGTTTTTTTCAGAAAAAGAAAAAAACTAAAAAATGATAGACATATGCCTTTCGTTTTATCATCAAAAGGATGTTGACATAAGCATTATAATAACAGAAAAAAGGTATATACATATCATGTATATGAAATGCTTGCAATTGCAACACTTTTGAGAGCTGGTGTTTAATACTCATGAGTACACACATTACACAATTACCTTGGATGTGCAGCTGCCATAGCCTAAGAACTGTACCATTTACTACAAATGAATATCTCCCTGAATCACTGTCATCCACATTCTTGATCTTTAACCAAAACTTGCTCTTATTCTTGTTGAATCCAAAAGATATCTTGTCTATTTTTGAGATTAGTTTTTTGTCTTTCTCCCAATGTGACCTCTTCAAAGCACTGTCAAAGTCAAGGACATTTGATTTATATATCAATCGTGCTGACTGCCCAGTCACACAATTAAGTTGGATAAGCTTAGGGTGACTTTCCTGTAGGAAGAATGGAAAATGTAATTAATAATTATTTGTGTTCATTTGACAACCCATTTTATCACTACTTTCAGTTTTATAATGCATTTGAACTTTTATTAAGCAGCACCAAATTTAGCAGTCACCCTGTAATAAGCAGTTGGTTGTCAGTGCCAAATTCCTCTCTTCTTAATTATCATTATTTTCACTCCTATAAAGTGGTCACTTCTTTTAAACAGGTTGTGTTCACTCTTTGACTGAGTCCCAACCATGTGTTTGAATTGAACATTCACTTACATGTAAAGCAGAACTGCTCAAACAAAACTAAGAATCATTTCTTAAGTATTTTCGTTTCATGTTTATCTCCCAATATTGATGTCACATGTAGTACTTTGAGTTCAAATGTCTTCAATGCGTTGCTCATGAAATTACTCTGTTTAATGGCCACCAGGCAATCTGGTACCAAAAAAAGTCAGAGACCTGATTCATAAAAGTAGACTAAAGAAAACCAAAACAAAAAACACAGATTTGAAATTATCTTTCTTCTTAGGACTATTGGGCCAAATATTATGAACAATCATCGTGCAAGTCATTTGCCAATTAATTAACAGCCTAGAGGCTCAAATGTTTGAAAGTAGTCCCACCAACTTCAACAATTCTGGTTTATTGTTCTGTCTTGACACTGCACCACCATTTCATTGCTGCTGTTTGTTAACAAAGAATCATTCATTCTTGAGATCTCTCTTAAATGAAATGCACATTAAGTGATTAATTATAGCATAAAATGGGGTTTTTTGGTGAGTTTGACCTCTATTCTCTGAAACTTGTACTAATCTATCAACCAGTATTTAATGGTCACCCCTCCATTAGCGGGGGATCACTTAATATGAGTTCCACTGAAATCACCAATAAATGCAAAAATGTATTTATTATAGGCACCAATGCAGTATGGTACAAAGCATATTAGGACACCAAAGTACTATGTAAAATGTTCAAATGCCTCAATTTTCTAATTGACTGCTACACCTTGTGCATAAATGACACCTTACCCAAAATACAAACTCTTAATGACACAAACAACTTTTGAAAGGAAAACAAAATTACCTAAATTTACTTTATTTCCTTTATTTGATATGAAAACATATTGAAATCTACCTTCACACTAGACATTTTGCAATATAAACGGTTGTAGCAAAAGTGAAGACCCCCAAAAACAAAGACCTAAGACCCCCTTAAAAGCAAAGTTGGTCACAGGAAGTGTGCATCCCAGTAAAAAACAGCTAAAAGCTTGGCAACTTTTTGGCTCACAATGTGATCATTTATCAGTTTAGAAATAAAGCAAAATAATCCAACATTACATTACACACTAAACCACAGATTGCTTTATTTCCCTTAATTTTCCTATTTGTTGCTTTCTTAATTTATTTTTGAAAACACTAGTGTCCCTCAGAACTTCTAACTGCCTCCCTTGATGTCCTTGTTCTAGGAAGAGAGCTTGCCGATGTGAACTTTTGACCCGGCTGATGCCAGTGGGTGTTACAGCATTGCTCTTCAGCCTTTTTAACAGTGGGAGATAATTTCACAGCTGTAGTGTTACTTAAAAAACATTTAAAACTGAATTTTTCATCTCCTCCCAAGTATCAATGCTTCCGGGGAGAACTGGAGAACTTAAGCAGAGACATGTTTGAGGTGCATATGGCAACTGGAAGGAGAAAAAACTTTTTATAGCATGCTTAGATGTCAATGGATCGACTGAAAGGCCTCCACTTTAGCATTTTAAGCTCACTTGTACTGACCAGAAAGGTATATTGAGCATTGGGGAGAATCTGCATTTGATCATATCCTTTGTCATTATCAATTGACAAAATAAGGGTCTGTGTTTTGGTATTTGTTTTTTGCATCTTATGTATTTGTTTTTAAGGGTCCTTGTTTTAGCTTCAACCCAAAGTAAACAGAGCCTTAGGGTCTCAATAACAGGATACAAATTTTTTTGCCCCTACAGTGTATGGTCAAACAGTTAAAAAATTAGATTCATTAACACATCAAAGAAAAAAATCCTCTGTAACAATAAAAGTGATACATGTGAAAACAACAATGGCCTCTAAAGAGCCAAGATGTAGTGAGGAATGTAGGTGGTAATTTGATAAGGAATAACATTTACAAGGTAACTACCAATTTTAATTGGTTACACTTTTATTATTGTAATTTTCAACTATTCAACACCAAGTACAGAAAGGACATCCAAGACCCAAAACCTATACCCTTCTTGAGAAATATAAGTTAACATGTTACAAATCAGTGGGCTTCACAACCTCTACCTGTTTAAGGAAATGGTAGACCTTCAAAGGCCAATTTTTCTGAAATTTCCTTTTCACGACAAACCAAGCATTATCATTTTAACTATTATCTCCACAAAAAAATTTTGGTGAAATGTTGAAACACCCACCAGTTATTTATAATTAAAAGAAGTATTTTTGAACTGAACTCTTTAGTCTGTCAAAGTGTCATGTTATGTTGACATAAATGACTTCCAAAGAGTTTCTTGCAGCAAAACATCCTGATCCTTGAATTCTAATGACATAAACATTCCCCCAATTTCTGTTTCATGTTTCTGTTTCTTTGCTATCTGTCTGCATTTACGAATACTGGCCCTCTTCAAACAAATTAAGAGGGTATATCAACTGTATGGATTGCCTTGAAACTATGTTTGAAGACTCCCAAGATACCAACTTAAAAACCATGTGGGGGAATTCAATTTTTTAAAATTGATCTCCCATGATAGCCTCTGGCATAATACACATCAGTAAAATTTTGATTAGCAAGTTTGACACACAAATTACAAAGTGACTAACAAAAAAATTAAAAATCCCCTCAAAGTTTTGAAAACCAACTCCTCAGGATTGAGATTGTGCAGAATTCTTATTTGTGCAGTCAGATTTAATATGTGATTATTTTCCTCAAAGAAACATTGTCCATTTTGAACGGTCATGTCCCATTCATTCTACAAATAAACCAAGCTAAAACAAAATAACTTTTTGCAGAATAGTGCATTTCATAACCTTTCCATTAATATATAGTCTATGATGGTTAAGCTACAATATTCTTAATACCCAGAGATAGAATGCTCTAAGTAGTCTAGGCTTTGGGTGTTGTAAGTTCCTTAAATGATATTGAAAGTCTGCTCTGTCCCTCCATTTTTTCTTAAGTGTATCTAGTATGTAAACTTTTTATGACAAGAAATAGCTGTTGACAAAACCTGTACCCCCTCTTCTGGACCCCTTCCTGGATACCCCTTTGGACACCCATATATATAGACTCCAAAAGATCATCTCCTTTGCTTCCAATTATAAAGGAATAAAATGTAATGAAATGCCATTTTCTGAACAAAAACCACCTGATATCATAGAATGGAAGATAACACAGCTTAAGAACAATTGCAAGTGATCACTTACCATACACTCCACTCACTGTGTTGGAAAATGTGCTCAGCCCACAGTACCGGTCAGGGGCAAAATAAGATTGCAGAACAAAATGGCAGAGATTGAAAAAACTGCTATATTTAATTCAAAGATTTGCTGTTACCAATACTTCACAAAATTATGGAGTAGATACACCAACACAAACATATGGTTTCACATTTTCCATGGACTGATTAGACTTTGCTGTGTAAAACTTAGAATTTAGCAGGAGGGGGGGGAGGGGGGGCAGGCAGAGGGGACTCCATGGGAGTCAGAAGAGGTTCTTGTTTATCACTTTAACCAGCACCTTTGTTCTTGAGTCTCAAACCAAATAATTTGTTATTTCTTTTACCCCAGATAAGCCTGAGCATGAGTGAGTGAAATTTTTAACATCTCGTGGGATTAATATAAAATCCACGTATAAAAACATGACTGTTCTGCTCAATAGTATCCAACCTTATCTAGTTAAGTTGTAGGAGATAATTAATCAGTAGAAGGCATTGTGCTTAGCAATGATTAGACTTTCTTCCATTGTTGCTACTTTTTCTAAGCATATAACATGATTTTATCTCCATTAAAACACAGCAAAATTTTCTAGTCTGACCAGGTACTGGACCACATCAAATTCAGAAAGATAAGTAAGGCAATTAAAAGAGAGAAAAGACAATAGGATGAACATTACATGAAGTTTTCCATAATGAAGAATGTTAAAGAACTTTTTCATTCAGTCATGTTTAACTTATCTAAAGTAGTAGATATCCCATCTGAAATTCTGCCTCCACACTCAGCAGTATACGTGTTTGTTTGTTTTTTTATTAACCAAACGTTAAGTTTTAACATGTTTTCAACCCAACCTCACCCTTTACCACACCGAGACCTCTAGTAATTCTGTTTTCAGGTCATGCACCAACCCAATTATAGTTCACTAAAGTGTTCTCATAGTGATCCCTTAGAATTCCCCTACAAAAGGCCTTGTTTATCCCAAGAACTCTTCACATTTTATGCCTCATTTTCAATTTTATACTCCATTTTGGGGGAAATTGTGGTTTTTCATGAGAAAAAAATTAAATCATGCTACTCTTCAGGTTATATCTTGGCAGAGGAAATGAGAAGCTAAACAAAGTTCTAAAGTAAGACATATGTCTTTCACAGATGTTCTAGATTTGAGGTAGCTTTTAATCAGCTGCTACATAGCTGAGCAGAGAAAAATTTCTTGTGTCTTGATACCCAACGAGTTCAATATTTTTCATCATGAGAGGAAAATTTTGTATCCCCAGGCAGACATGAAATATTCTATTTATTATATAAACACCAATGAAAAAGCAAACCATTTCACTTCTGTTGCAAAAGTTGCAATTTAGAATGTAACCATTAGGATAATAATGGTGTTCTTTTAACGTGTGAAGATAACATGCTTTTTTCCCATGTGAAGATATGATGTTTTCACATGAAAGCTCACCTGGTATTTCACTGGCGTTAAATATATAATAAACAGATTTATTTTAGGAAGTTCTTCTGGAATGATTCATAGAGTAAGTTTCCTTAGTAAGGATGCATGTACACAAGAAATATATATTTGCAATGAATTCATAAGAAAAACATCTCTCACAGTAACCTCTGTTTATATTAATGAGTAATGCACAACAAGAAGCTTGAATTCACATGATGGTCGAGGTTACTCTGTAAATGGCCGTTGTCCAATTATTTGTAGAAGTTGCCTTTCAATTCTATTTTGTGTCTTGAATAGGTAAAATCATGTGTTGATGAATATGAAATAATTAGAGAGGTAGAATCTGAGTTCTACTCGTGCCATTATACCTTACAGATCAAACCAAAACCAACATCAGCAGGGCATTCGAAGTTAGACTACCAATACAACAATTAATATCAGTAGTCCGTTATTCATAGGTTCATATACAGGACAGAAAAATAAACGTAGTTAGCCATGCAATCAATAGAACATTAAGTGGACGGAATGTGAGTGATTACCCTGTCCATTGTCCATGCGGAAACTGTCAAATACAATGACTTTAAACCTGGAATACAGCTAATCGTGAGTTGAACACCTCAGCACGGCAGTGTAATTGATGAGGATATGCAAATTTAGAGAACTTAAGAATCTTGGCTTCGCTTGTCACAAAATACTAACCACAAAAATAATTCACAATGTTACTAAGGTTCATTTTATAGGCAACAAAAATAGTTCCGCGGTACTACAACAGGCGAAGTTTCACAGTATGACAGAAGTGGGAAACCACCAAGCCGAAAGTCCTGTAAACTTAATTTAATGAACGTTTTATTTGATATTATGAGTTCATTGATGATATACTACCTTTCGAGGTATTCTTAAGTTTTATATCGTATCAACAGAGTAAAGCCACAAAGAAAACTAACCAAAAAAATAAGTCAGAAATTCTGAAACACAGCTGTAACAAGCGCACTACTGATGTTGGAATAGAAAAGTAATCACTTTTGAGGGAAATAATTCGCCTCGCATGCATGTATTGTTAGATTACTCACCGCGTTGCGCCGTATCCTCTTGGCCTCGGCACTAAATACTGTCCATTCCACAGCTATAATCAACAAAACGAAGACCTTAGGAGTTATACAACGATGCACTATGACAAGGACCATTGCTGTTTGACAACGATTTGGCTTTCGAGCTTACAAGGCGGAAGCCTTCCAAAACTTCAGGCATAATACATCCCTATACCGCTGTGACGACAGACTTTCATTACAATTACCCAAACTCCATCCACCGGGCTAATATACATGTAGAAGTTGTGGGCGGTACAGGAAGTTTGAAAAACTGAATAACGTCAAGCGAAGTTATCTACATAACAATCGACCGATGTTTACGAATTTGCTGAAATTCCGGTTTCCAAGTATTGACAAAGAAGTGTGTGTCAGCAGTACTGTTTCCCTCGAAAATACAAAAGATAAACCTTAAGAGTGCAAATGGCATCAAATGATCAATTTAAATCGTGATGAGTTTCCCAGTGTACAAAAGGGACAAAAGGCAAAGGGGTGCACAACCATAGTTAATTCACGTTTATCACTTCATATTCAATCTCAATATTTTGCTAGAGGCCAACGTAAAGCCTTCCTTATCTCCTGCGGGAAGAAATCTATTGCGAGTGGATGATAAAATAATAAATCACGTATTAAAATACTGCCAAGAAGGGTAGGAGAAGTAACTCTCTTCACGTAAACGAATATCAATCAATCCTACTTTATCACATTGAAGATTTGGCGCTTCGCTACACCGGGTGCTGTGCTGTGGTGTTCACCTCAGTATTCGAGATGAGGCAAAAGTTTACCACCACCCCACCCTCCATCCCCCTCCGCTGCCCACATCCCGTCAGAACACGAGATACACAACAAGGTGACCAACCGCTCAGTCACAGAAGCGACAGATGAAACAACGCAAAGCTAATTATATCTAGCTGGTAAAACTGTCTACGTTGGCGAAAGTCGTCTCCTATAAAAGAAAACCGGATGAACTATTTATGTTACTAAAACCTAAGGGTCATGGCTGCTAACCTCAACCTCTATAGTTCTATGGGGACAGGACTTTCAGACAGTAGACAGCTGGGGTCCAATAATCCAGCTCTAGGTAAATAAAGTGGTCTGGAAATTGTGTTGTCACGAAGACTACAGTTATCGCTGTTCGTGTAGTTACAATAATTATGACGACGCAGAGAGATCAGCAGTGTCATGGTCGGTTCAGGGAAAGTGCATTTGAGGTCCACTAGTCAAATTCTAGGCGAGTGGCGGGGATTTGGATACTGTTTTATTACTCTTTGCTGTACTTCTAGGGTTACGTTTGACACCTGTTCTCTCTGGGAAAAGTAACAATCGAGGAAATCCGGAGAGCGCTCTGTTATGCTGGCTATCACCAACTTCTATAGGGACGGGGCTATCAGCCAAAGTGCACTCAGGGCCCTCTAATGTAATTCCAAGGGAAGCTAAGGGAGTGGATTCGGTTCGAAATCTGTATCGTGATTGTTTGCTTTCTCGTTTCTCCTCCAACTATGACCTCAATAATTAATTAGAAGCACCACTAGCTTGATATTTCAAACTCACAAGGGTTCTGCGTTAATTATACTTGACTTTTCAGAAGTTCCTTCTAAGAGTGTGTCCACGAGAACATCAGACAGTCGTGCTACATGCCATCCCACCGATTTCAATGAAACTTTACCAGTTAAAGGGTCTACCCCAAAACTCAAAAAGACAGACTGGTTTCTGTTTTGGTTTTTTTCCAGAGGGAGATAGACCACCTCCCCCTCGGTTTTTCTTGGTTTTCACCAAGGAAATCGCTTCAAAATAGGTAAAATGTATGAAGCTCTAAATGCGATGGTATTTAACTAATTGCTCTGAGGGTTTGCACACATATTACATTCTTAGTTAATGTCCGACGCATGTTTCAGTAAATTTGATTGACGGCTTGTCAATCAACAGAGGCAAATAAACGACTGTGTTTTTTAGACTTTTCGATTCATCCATATATTTGACCACTTTTAGGTCAAATATCTCCCCTTGCCAGAAAGCTACAATACTAATCTTAATTCTCCTTTATAATCCATCATTTCATCTCCGAAAACCGTCAAAAAATCTTTGGGCACTATGGTATTTTTGTCTTGGATGTCTTCTAAAATCTACGACTGTGACAAGCTTCTCTCAACTCCATCTGTCACGCAATTCTGGCTCTAGGCGGTCTCTCGGGGTGTCCGGAAAACTAAGACCTAAGACCTAAGGCTGAAGACCTAAGACCCGGAAAACTAAGACCCTGATTTTTGGGGGGAAATCATCAAATTTCAGCTTCTTAAACTGGATTTAAGTTTTCCGCATTACTTCAAGTTGTAAAGTGAATTCTACATCTTAATATACGTATCTCCTTACTTCTACTTTCTCCTGAGCCGACATTCTGTTTTCACGGAAACTAAAAACTAGTAAACAGTAGACCGTGTTGGCGGGTAAACTGGAGCGAGCATAGCCCTTTTCGTTTCTCTTAGGGCTTTGAGGCTATATTCTAGATTCCAGTCTTCATGTATGTAGTAATAAATGTTTCAAAAGAATGTATGAGAGAGTTGTTGCGTTTTTTACTTCCGTTCAAGAATTCTTTGTCATAAACAGCCAATTAAAAAATTCCAATTAATTAAAAAAATCCCATGACCCCAGACCCCTTCGGCCGATTCGATCTTTAGGTAGCAGCTTGTTGCTGTCAAACTGCGCTATCCCGTCATTACGAGAATCAGGCCTCCTTGCAAAAAGTCGAGGAAGACAAAACTTCCGGAATTTCGACATCGTTGAACGCGATTAAAAGGCTAGCCCATTTTGGTCAGTAGTAACCGATGCCCCGTTCTCTCCTATCGGCGGGAGAAAGAAAGAAAAGCTTCTTCAGTCGTCTTTTTTAACGTGGTAAAAAGTCCAGAATCTGGACTTTCCTCTGATTGGTCACGAAACAAAAGACAACATTAATCTATATCCTGATAAGTTACCTGGATGGAAGTGCGACTTAGCTTAAGGAACCGGAGCGATTTTTTGTTAGCTTTAAATGCATCGCTCGCGTGATTTCTTCATAAAACACTCAAGGATGAACAAGAATTAGTCACATATGAAAAAAAACAAATGTTAGTACTACGAAACAGTTTGAAATCTCAGTTCTGGGCTGGCCGATTTTCAAACTTTCTTGACAATATCAAACCGTAAAAGCGTTACGCGCGATAGAAAGCAGCCGTGACGGAACTTCAGAGGTCAAATAACTTTTTTTGTGAAATAATTATTTCAACACCTATTTTCTCGAGTGCTTCTGGGTTATATAACTTTTGACATATAGACTTACATTTATGGCCGGCTGATGAATAACACCAATAATTTCCACAGGCAAAGAATATCACTTATCTGATGGCCTTGCTGCCATTCGATTCCCGACAGACGCCAGAAAGAGGCGACAGATAAGTCGTTGAATGATCTTTTTCTATTTTTATTTATGATTTTGCGTATAATATCGCAAAGCTACTTGTGTCCAAATGGCCATCAAATTATCATGAATAATATAATTCTACTTGTTTCGTATTGTTTACTGACGGAAACTTTGAGTGACCATAACTGGGTCACAATTCGCCGAGGCTGTGGAGTGGGTGAGCGTACAACAAAAGAAAAAAAGAAACTTAAAAAAATGATAACTGCTACTTTTTAAATACCTAACCACGAAAAGCAAAGCATTGGCACCAAGGCACCACGTACTTCTGCCGACGAAATCATCAGACCGGAAATTGGGAAAGTTATCAGAACGATATGAAAGAATATTTGTTAGTAAATAGCTTCAAAGTAATACGTTCTAGTGATAATATGGAGGTAACAAAACGAAAGACGCAAAGCACCTTTTCGGAAATTACCGTCTGGCAAAGTAGACAAAGCATTGCTTCGCTTCATTTGTTTTTCGCAAACTTTAGTACACAGTATAACGCCACACTGCGACAACCGGAAATAGTTTCGTTTGCCATACTTTAGCCCCTTCTCGCCGCGCTTTTTTTTTATTTTTTCTGGCGCTCCGTCTTCCGCGCTGCGCCTCAACTATAAACTGAATGTCTGGAAGAGGCTAGCTAAATTGTTATTTTTTAAGTGTGAGTGCATTTATTTTATTAATTTACCTTATAAAGGTAAAGGAAGCAGATATTTGATGATTTCCCCTAAAAAAAAACCAGGGTCTTAGTTTTCCGGGTCTTAGGTCTTAGGTCTTAGCTTTCCAGACACCCGCTATGAATGATGAGTATGACATCACATCTCCAGAGAACATAGGCGGTTTATGGCTAGGTAAGAGACTTCTGGCCTGTTTTGTAACAATCATCTCTGACAGTTCTGCCTGTTTCCTTTCAATGCCAATATGGTCTTGATCTGGTCTTGTACTTTCTACAAGGCTTGCATCCTCTCTGTAAACATACGTATATCCTTTCTGATCGTCATAAGATAGCGTGGTATCAGTGGGAGTCCCATTGTCTTTTTCAATTTCTTCTTTAATGGGAAGGTTCCTTGGATTAAACGTTTGGGCAATTGGTTTCATAGTACCAGCACTGACTGAGATGGGCGTGGTGACAGAAGTTGTCGTTGAAATGGTGCTGACTACAGCTGAACTTTAGAATTTCACAGAAGGCACCTTTAGTGTACACTGACCGTTAGGTTGTGCCTCAAATAAGATGGGAATGGAAGTGAGATTAGCTGTTACATCTTTCAAATAATCATTCATGCCATGAATGATTTGTTCTTCGTCAAACTGCTCATAAATTTTCTCTTCAGCCTTTGCCTCTGAAATTTGCTGCCGAAGTTCAAGCTCCACAGAGGTTATTCTTAGCGTTTGCTTCTCCTTTAAGAATTTTGCCTTAACCTCTAACGCTGCCGCCTTAGCCTTTGTTTCAATCAACTTTAACTTAGCGGATGATGTTGAGAAACCTGTGCGTGTATCATGCGAATCACAACGCAACTTCTTTGTCTCACCCAGATAACACCTTGCTTTAATACGAAACACAAACCTTATCACGACTGTTATACCATTGCTGAGCTAATTTTATCTCACCATCATCATCCAAGGCCCTGAGATACATATGATGTGCTTCTTGCATCTTAACAAATAGCTCATGGAACTGCACAACTTCAGTAGGCACTTGTTTTTCGTTCTCAAAATCTGCCAACAGAGGCGAAATTATGTTCATCTGCTTAGTTAAGTTAACAAGAGCAGTTTTCCGATTTTCCTTTAACCTTTGAATCGCAAATTCCCTACCCTTTTCCATTTGTTTGCGCGTCCACGAGAATTTCCTCAGGAACTACGACACCGGTCAGCGGAGATGTTGCAGGTGGTGACCAACTCCGAGATGATTTGTTTTCCACATCCATTTTACGCCAAATGCCATCCTTTTCTTCGTCCAAAACGTTAATTTTCCTTTGTAAATCTTTCTCCTTGTCTCCTTTGTGTCCTTCAATGTGTGATTCACTCTAGGTAAAATTGTATCGGCCGTAAAATCCATTCTTTATTCCTCTAGATCAGCAAAATGCTCGACAATGTCCGCTGGTTTAAAATGCAAAATTCATGTTACCGTAACCGTTGTAGCGATAGGATTTTTAAGTTATCGAGTTCTTTTATGCTAGCGCTAGAAATATGTAAAATTCAACGTAGAAAGCTTAGTTCAGCAAAGCGTAAACGCTACCAGTTCTCATTCAATCACCCGTAAACAGTTGTTATTAGTTTTTAACTGTTACAGCCATCTGTCATGTCTTTTTGTGTAGTTGTTATCCACCGGAACTCTTTGAAAGTGATTAATGTTGTAAAAGGCGAAATTCCTACTGTTTTGAAAAGCTTAGAGAGGAAAAAAGGAAGAGAGAGAGAGAGAAGAGGGTGGTCGAGCCAGTTCTGGCCAGGTCAGTTCTGGTCAAAAAGTGTAGTAGAGCTTGCAGAATAAATCTACGTTGGAGCCAACCCTGTTGTTGTTAGTCATTGTCTCAAGGATAGTCAACAGCCGTAATAGATTCCGGTCCTTCCCGTAGCCAGCGAGTGCCCACAAGGAAAGCCTTTACCCAGAAGGAGTTTATAAGAGTTGTCCCCGTCCGCCCGTTTATTTGTGAAGGCAAAACCTGTTTTCACACCATAAATCCACGAGTCTACATCCTAATCCTTTAGTTTCCTCGTAAGTTCCTTGACAAATGACAGTCCAGTAACTATTTCCTTAGCCATATACAAGCGAAATATGAACGAAGCGAAAGAAAAGGCTCTGCAACAGGTTTGGCATAAACTGGAATGAACCTCGCTAAAATCACGCGACCTAAGATGCTCGGACAACCTGGTTCGATTACGAAGGATAACCAATGTCAGGAACTGGCATTTACAATATCTACCATAACCCTAAATACTATTACCAGTTAATGCTTTTAATAACAATGGCACACCAATACTTGCAAGCAATGTAACAAGGAACCCACCACCTTGTTTCTTTGTTGGTTTGATAATAAAAGGACTTCCTAACCTCAAAGCTTCTGCTAGTTTTATTAACCTGGCTTTTAGTTAACATAACATAATAGGGGATAAGTTGTGCTATTTTATCAATGGGTATCATATAACTATTCAAGCTACTGTGACTATGTGAACTACTTCGATCGGTTAAAATAGGTGTTGCAATCTGTGCAGTTTATTTGTGTCTCCTTCTTTAACTATTGAGGCACTCGATGCATTTGAGTTAGCTTGTGAAGTTTGGCAGTTGAACTGATTTACTTATCTACGCCTTTTTTCTGGTTGAGACATTTCAGCAAGTTAGGTGTTTTGTCATTTAAGCTAGATTGACCATGTAAAAAGTAGAACCAATTAAATTAGTTTGATTATTTTGACTTCTTACACCAATTGGGCTACATTTTTCCTCCGTCTATTTAACCAGTTGAACCATGTAAGCTACTTATGCATTTTTTCCGGTTGAACCATTGAAGCAAGTACGGCCATTTGAACAACTTTAACCAACAAAGAAAGATGTGCAATTTGTGCAGTTTAACTGTCTGAGCAAGTTTAAACAACTTAGCTTGATTGTGCAGTTTGTGCAGTTGATCCTATCGAACTTGATATTCATTTTGCCCGATTGAACCAATTAACCCAGTTTAAGCATTTGAACAACATCAACCATTTCAGATAGGTGGTACAGTCCGTGCACTTTTACTGTTTCCGCTACTTTGATTATCTTAACTAGTTAAACCAATTAAGCTAGATAGTGCAGTTTGTGCGATGGAACCATTCAGGCTAGTTATTCATCTCGTTCAATAGAACCTTTTAAGCCAGTTTAACCATTTGAACTGCTTCAACCAATTAAAATAGATTTGGCAATCTGTGCAATTTGACTGTCTTTGTTGGTCTGACCGTTTAAAGTGCTTTAACCCATTGAGATAGATTGTGCAATTTTTCTCAGGTGACCTCAGTTTGACTGTTAAACCACGCTAACCATTTAGACTGTCCAAGTTGTGAAGTTGAACTGATTAGGCTAGTTATCTATTGTTTTTCAATTGCAGCAAATAAGCCAGTTTGACCATGTGAACTATTGCGACCAATTGAGCTAGATTGTGCAGTTTGTGCAATTGATCCTAGTAAGCTTATTATGCATTTCGCCCAGTTAAAGCCTTTAAGCTAGTTTGACCATATGAACCACTTCGACCAATTAAGATGGATTGTGCAATATGCGCAGTTCAATTGTTATTGCTCGATTGACATTTAACCTTCTCAATCATTTAAGCATGACTAGCTACAAACAGGCCAAAAAACCAGTTTTAGTGCAACAAAGCTGAAAACAGCGTAATATCAAGTAACAAGCAAAATAACGTTTTGGATGCGAGAGAGTTGAAAAGAGCGTAATTTAGCAGCGATAAAGCAAAAATATTTTAATAAGCGTGATAAAGCTAGAATCAACCTAATTAGCAATAACACAGCAGAAACGTTCTTTTCAGTGAGATATTGCTAGAATCAGCGTGATTAGCTGCAAACTGGCGAAACCTTTATTCAGTGCAAAAAGAGCTGAAAACAGCGTAATGTAACAACAAAAGGGCGAAGACATTGTTTTCAGTAAGATAAAGCTTAAATCAGTCAATTAGCTGCAAACAGGCCAAAAAACAGCGTAACAGCAGCAAACAAGCGAGAAAAGGTTTTCGGTGCGATAGAGCTGAAAAGAACGTAGTTTAGCAGCAAAAAGGCAAAAATGTTGTTGTGAGTAAGATATAGCTAGTATCAGCGTGATTAGCTGCAAACGTGACAATAAACTAGTTTTAGTGCAAGAAAGCTAACAACAGCGGAACAGCAGTAAACAAGCACAAAAAAAGTGTTTTCGGTGCGACAGAACAGAAAAGAGCGTAATTTAGCAGCAACAAAAGGAAAAATGTTGTTATGGGGGAGATATAGCTAGAATCAGTGTGACTACTTTCAACCACGCAAAAATAGAGTGAAAAGTTGTAAACACGCAGAAAACCATTTTTCGTTGAAAAAGAGCTGAAAACAGCATAAGTTATCTACAAAAAAGTAAAAACGTTGTTTTCAGTGATAGAGCGAAAGTCAGGGTTACTAACTGCAATAGGCAGAAAACATTTCCGCTTAAGTAGCTTAAGTGGTTAAATTCTCAAACTAGCAAGGAAACAATTAAACCGAAAAAAATGCAAACAGCGGAAGCAGTCAAACTGCACAAAATGCAGAAAGTAGCTGAGTTGGCTCAACTGGCTCATATGGACAAAATCCGCCAAAAAGCTAAATTAGGTAAAATGGTTTTAAGCCATCAAACAAGCGAAAACAGTGAAACGCGAAAAAAAATGGACAAACTAGCTGAATTGGCTGTTTCCCACTAAATTACGCTCTTTTTAGCTGTGGCACATCAAAAAAGAAAATGTTTTGCCTGTTTGCAGCTAATCATGCTGATTTTAGCCTTATCTCACTTAATCTATTGTTTCTGTGATTTTTGTGGCCAAATTACGCTTTTGTCAGCTTTCTCGCACCCAAAACATGTTTTGGTTTGTTTGCAGCTAAATTGGGCTGTTCTGGACTTTATGTCACGAAAAGCAACGTTTTCCTACTTTTATTGCTAAACTACTCTGGTTTCAGCGTTATGACACCGAAAAGATGTTTCCGTCTGTTTGTGGCTAAATTTGTGCTGTTTTCAGCTTTATTTCACTGAAGAGTAAGTTTTGAGCTTTTATGCAGCTTACCCGATATTACGTTATTTCGCTTGTTGCCGCTGAATTGAGCTATTTTTAGCCTTATCACACCCAAAAAAGGTTTTCTGCCTGTTTTCAGCTAATCATCCTGTTAGCCAAACCACGGTTTTTCCTTTTTCGTTCCTTAATCAAGCTGTTTTTAGCTTTATTGAACGCTGTTTTTAGCTTAAGTTCACCGAAAAAATGTCGTTGCATTTTGCTAGCTAATCACGCTGGTTTTAGCTTTATCTCACTTAAGAGAAAGTTTTTGCCTCTTCGCTGCTAAATTACGCTCTTTTCAGCTCTATCGCACGGAAAACGTAGTTTTGCTTGTTTGCTGTTGTTTACGCTGTTTCTAGTATTTTTGCACTAAAACTGCTTTTTTTGTCTTGTTTGCAGCTAATTGACTGATTTTTAGCTTTATCTCACTGAAAACAACGTTTTCGCTGTTTTGTTGCTTTTTGCGCTGAATAAAGATTTACGCTTGTTTGCAGCTAATCCCGCTGATTCTATCTATATCTGACTGAAAAGAAGGTTTTGGCTGTTTTGTCGCTAAATTACGCTGTCTTCAGCTTTTTTGCCTTTTAAAAACTTTTTCACCTGGTTGCAGCTAATCACGCTGATTCTAGCTATATTTCACCCATTACAGCAGTTTTGCTTTTTCGCTGTAAATTACACTCTTGCCAGCTCTATCGCACCGAAAGCGTAATTTCGCTAGCTTCCCTTTGAATTAAGCTGTTTGTAGTTTTATTGCACCGAAAATAAGTTTTCTGCCTGTTTGTAGCAAATCACATTGATTTCAACTTTATCTCGCTCAAAACGTTGTTTCGGTTGTTTGCCGCCGAATGTCGCTATTTGTTAGCTTTACTGCACCAAAAGCAAAAACGGTTTCTTTAGTAAGATAGGGTCAAAATTAGCGTGATTAACTGCCGATATGCGAACAAACTTCTTTCAGTCCGATAAAACGTTTTGGTGCAATAAGGTTAAAAACAGGATAATTTAGCAAGAAAAAAGCCATTACATAAAGCTCAAAACAGCCAATTGAGCCAACTCACCTACTTTCTGCATTTTGTGCAGTTTAACTTTTTCCACTTTTTTCAATTTTTTAATTTTAACTGTATTTGCTAGTTTGAATTTTTAACCAGTTAAACTATTTAAGCTGGTTATTCTTTTTGTCTGATTAAATCCTAACTCTAAGCTAGTTTGACCATTCAAACTACTTGAACTAATGAGGATAATTTGTCCAATTTGTGCAGTGTAACTGTGTTCCCTTATTTGACTATTTAACTAGTTGAATCAATTTACCTAGTTTGACCATTTGAACAACTGAATTTAATTGAGCCACGTTGTACAGATTGTACAGCTGAATCATTTGACCCAGTTATACATTTTGTTCAATCGAATCATGAAAGCTAGTAATGCATTTTGTCCGGGTGAACCATTGAGGCTGGTGTCATTTAACGACCTTAACCAAGTAAGATACCTTGTAAACTTTTAGCAGCTCAACTCTTTTTGTTAGTTTGACCAATTAAACTAATTAACCCTCAGACCGATTAAGCTTGTTGGACCATTTTAACTAGTTTAACTAATTAAGTTAGGTTGTGCAATAAAACCATCTAAGCAAGTTATGCATTTTGTCCAGTCAAATATTTTCAACTAGTTTGACCATGTTAACTACTTTAACCATTCAATATGGATTGTGCAATTTCTGCAGTTTCACTGTTTGTTTATCTAACCTGGTCAACCAATTAAGTTCGACCGAAAAGTCGAGCCTGTTAAGTTGGTCATGCATTTTGTCCTTGGAACAAGTCTAACCAATGGTATAAGATTTTGAAATTTTTGCAGGTTTACTGTTTTCGATGGCTTGACTAACTGATTAAATTGTCGCACCAGCAAAGATAGTTGAATACACAAGAAGTTCAAATGGTCAAACTAGCTTTAAAAAGCTCAAGAGGACAACAATCGAGCCCAATTGGTGTAAGAAGTCAAAATAGTCAAACTAATTTAGTTGGTTCTACTTTTTACATTGTCAATCTAGCTTAAATGACAAAACGCCTAACTTGCTGAAATGGCTCAGCTAGATAAAAGGCGTAGATGACTAAATCAGTTCAACTGCACAAACTTGTCAAGCTAACTCAAATGCTTAAATAGTCAAAGAAGCAGACACAAACAAACTGCACAAATTGGAAAACCTATTTTAATTGGTCGAAGTAGTTCACATGGTCAAAGTAGCCTGAATAGTTACATGATACCCATTGATAAAATAGCACAACTTATCTCCTATCAGGATATGTTTACTGCAAGCCAGATTAATAAAACTAGCAGAAGCTATGAAGTTAGGAAGTCCTTTTATCATCAAACCAACAAAGAAACAAAGTGGTGGCTTCCTTGGTACATTGCTTGCAAGCATCGATGTGCCATTGTTATTAAAAGCATTAACTGGTAACAGTATTCAGGGTTATAGCAGATATTGTAAATGCCAGTTTCTGACATTGGTTATCCTTTGCAATCGAGCTAGTCCGTCCGAGAATATTAGGTCACGTGATTTTACCAAGATTCATTCCAGTTTAGACGAAACCCGGCGCGAAGCCTTTTCTTCTGCTTCGTTCATACTTCGCTTGTATACGGTTGAGGAACCAGTTACTGGAATGTCATTTGTCAAGGAACTTACGAGGAGACTAAAGAATTGAAAATTGCGTAGACTCGTGGATAAACGGTTACGGTAACATGAATTGTGCATTGTAGACCATTAAACAGTGTCGAGCGTTTTACTAATCTAGAGGAATAAGAATGGATTTTACGGCTAATACAGCTTGACCTAGAGGGAATCACACATGGAAGGACACAGAGGAGACAAGGAGAAAGATTTACAAAGGAAAATGAACGTTTTGGACGAAGAAAAGGATGGCATTTGGCGAGAAATGTATGTGGAAAACAAATCATCTCGGAGTTGGTCACCACCTGCAATATCTCCGCTGACCGGTATCGTAGTTGCTGAAGACACTCACGTGGATGGGCGAAAAAATGGAAAAGGGTAGGGAATTTGAGATTCAAAGGTTAAAGGAAATTCGAAAAACTGCTCTTCCTAACTTACCTAAGCGGATGAACATAATCTCGTTTTTGTTGGCAAATTTTGAGAACGACAAGTGCCCACTGAAGTTATGCAGTTCGATAAGCTATTTGTTAAAATGCAAGAAGCACATGATATGTATCTCAGGGCCTTGGATGATGATGGTAAGATTTAATTAGCTCAGGAATGGTATAACAGTCGTGATAATGTTTGCGCTTCGTATTAAAGCAAAGTATTATTGACTTTGTGGGTGAAGCAAAGAATTTGCGTGGTGATTCGCATGATACATGCACAGTGAAATCAAAATCATCCGGTCACTCAAGGTCCTCCACTTTCTCAACATCATCTGCTAACTAAAGTCGATTGAAGCAAAGGCTGAGGCGACAGCATTAGAGGTTAAGGCAAAAAATTCTTAAATGAGAAGCAAGCGCTGAGAATGGCCTCTGTGGAGCTTGAACTTCGGTGGCAAATTGCAGAGGCAAAGGCTGAAGAGAGAACTTATGAGCAGTTTGTCGAAGAACAAATTATTGATTGCATGAATGATTATTTGAAAGATGTAAAAGCCAAACACACATCCATTCCAATCTTCTCTGAGGCACAAGGTAACGGTCAGTCCACACTGAGGGTGCCTTCTGTGAAATTCCAAGATTCAGCTATTTTCAGTACCATTTCAACGACCACTTCTGTCACCACGCCCATCTTAGTCACCGTTTGATCCAAGGAACCTTCCCATTACAAAAGAAGAAATCGAAGAAGACAATGGGACTCCCAGTGACACCAAGCTATCTCACGACGGATGATCAAGACTATATTTACATTCAAAGGGAACAGTGAGAACTGTCAGAAATGATTGTTACACAACAGGTCAGAAGTCTCATACATAGCCAAAAGCCGCTTATATTCTCTCGAGATGTGGTCATACCCATCATTCACAGCAGCCTTTGAAGTTCTCACAGAATCTAAGGTAGATAATCCTAAAGAGTGCTTGTATGTCTTGGATCAACACACTAGAGGAAAGGCAAAGGAACTGATTAAGGGCTGCTTACTAACGAAGAATGAAGATTCGTACAAAGTGACTAAAAGACTTTTTTAGAAACACATACAAGGTTGCAAGTGCATACATCACAAGACTATCGAGCTGGTCCTCTGTGGAACCTAACGACGGAACAGGGCTAAAAGAATTTTTAATTGCCCCTGAGCGAGCAAGGAACGTCCTAACAGGCATGCAATACGTGAATGACTCGGACACGGCCAATTTTCTGCGCCAGATGTGAGAGAGATACCTTCGCAGTAAATGGACGGAAAGAGTTAGCAAGAATAGGAGTAACAAGGGACAGGCAGCCAACTTCAATAACCTCTACCAGTTTGTGTCCGAACAAGCCGATTTGGCGACAGATGCAGTTTACTCAGAGAAAGAACTCTAATCCTATGAGTTGTACCTTGTGCTCCAAAAGGCACCACCTGGATGAATGTGCTGAGTTTCTAAAAAACCCCAAGTAGATCGAAAAGACTTTGTTACAGACAAAGGTTTATGCTTTGGTTGTTATAGTTCTGAACACATCGCCAAGTTTGGCAAGAGTAGAAGATCATGCCAGATATGCAATAAGAAACACCCAACGTCACTTCACGATCACAACTGGAGACCAGAAGAGGTGAGGACGGAAGGAAGGAAGCAGCCAGCATGAGAAACCACCGAAAGGAAAAGGGAAGAGCGAGTCAATGTGCGCACCGCCATTCCCAGTGTGACGAAGGCTGGTGACATTCCAAGCACTGTGGGTACAGCCCCTGTATGCTTCTACCAAAAGGATAATCCAAATAACCAGATGTACGTGTACACTCTTCTTGATAGTGTCAGTGGATGACATGTAGAAATAGGACTTCTTATCGGTCTGAACTGTCCCAGAACTGTGAGTCCGAGAAATATTATTTGTGGAAACGAGGATGAGCCTTACGCGGTACGATCAGCATTGAGATGGCATTCAGTCAGGTCTCCATTCGGCCACCACAAAAAGCAGGGCGTGACATCACATCTCCAGGGAACATAGTTAAGGCGAGGTAAGAGACATCTGGCCCGTTGTATAAAAATCCTTTCTGACAGTTCTCTCTGTTTCCTTTCAATGTCAGTATAGTCATGATCTGGTCTTGTACTTTCTACAGGGCTTGAATCCTTTCTGTAAGCGTACATACATCCTTGCTGATCGTCATGAGCTAGTCTGGTATCAGTGGTAGTCGCATTGTCTTCTTCAATTTTTTCTTCCTTAATGGGAAGGCTCCTTAGATCTAACGGTTGGGTAGTTGGGCTCATGCTAATGAGATGTGCGTGGTGACAGAAGTGGTCGTTGAAATAGTGCTGACAAGAGCTGAACTTTGGAATTTCACAGAAGGCACCTTTAGTGTAGACTGACCGTTAGGTTGTATCTCAGATAAGATGGGAATGGAAGTGAGATTAGCTCCTACATCTTTCAAATAATCATCATGCCATCAATGATTTTTTGTTCGTCAAACTGCTCGTAAGTTTTCTCTTCAGCCCATCTTGCGAATCACCGCACAACTTCTTTGTCTCACCCAGATAATACTTTGCTTTAATACGAAACACAAACTTTATCACGATTATTATACCATTGCTGAGCTAATTTGATCTCCTCATCATCATCATCAAGGGCCCTGAGATACATATCATGTACATCTTGCATTTTAACAAATAACTTATTTTAATGGTTCATCTGCTTAGGTAAGTTAACAAGAGCAGTTTTTCGAATTTCCTTCAACCTTTGAATCTCAAATTCCCTACCCTTTTCCATTTTTTCGCGTATCCACGTGAGTGTCTTCAGCAACTACGATACCGGTCAGCGGAGATATTGCAGGTGGTGACCAACTCCGAGATGATTTGTTTTCCACATCCATTTCACGCCAAATGCCATCATTTTCTTCGTCTAAAACGTTCATTTTCCTTTGTAAATCTTGCTCCTTGTCTCCTTTGTGTCCTTCCATGTGTGATTCCCTCTAGGTCAAGCTGTATTAGCCGTAAAATCCATTCTTTATTCCTCTAGTTTGTGCAGCAGAACTGATGTAGTTATCTACGCCTTTTATCCGGTTAAACCATTTAAGCTAGTAATGCATTTTGTCTGGTTGAACCATTGAAGCAAGTGAAGCCATTTGAACAACTTTACCAACAAAGAAAGAATGAGCAATCTGGGTAGTTTAACCGTCTGAGCGAGTTTGTGCAGTTTGTGCAGTTGATCCTATCGGGCTTGTTATTCATTTTGTCCAATTGAACCATTTAACCCAGTTTAAGCATTTGAACATCAACCATTTCAGATAGATGGTCCAATTTGGGCACTTTTACTGTTTCCGCTGCTTTGATTATCTTAACTAGTTAAACCAATTAAGCTAGATAGTGCAGTGTGTGCAATGGAACCATTCAGGCTAGTTATACGTCTCGTTCAGTAGAACCATTTCAGCTAGTTCGGTCATTTGAACTGCTTCAACCAATCAAAATAGATTTTTCAATCTGTGATATTTGACTGTCTTCGTTGGTCTGGCCGTTTAAAGTACTTTGACCCTTTGAGATAGATTGTGCAGTTTTTCTCAGGTAACCTCAGTTTGACTGTTAAACCAGGCTAACCATTTAGATTGTCCAGGTTGTGAAGTTGAACTGATTAGGCTAGTTATCTATTGTTTTTCTATTGAAGCAAATAAGCTAGTTTGAGCATATGAGCTACTTCGACCCATTGAGCTAGATTGTGCAGTTTTTGCAGTTGATCCTATTAAGCTAATTGTTCATTTTGCCCAGTTATGCTCTGCAGTGATTAGTTGTTTTTCAACAGCTCTGACTAGTGTAATTCGGTCCTTGCTGTTCACTCAGTGATTTGCTTCCTTTGGCGGTCCGCTGTCGCACGCCTCTCCTGTTGTTGTGTTTTTTATCGTGGGCACCCACGCTTCTCAAATTTCTATTCCAGTATCCCTGTTGATTTTGTTAGGGTGAAGTCTAGCATTATGCTTTATAAGATCACGCATGACCAGTCGACCTAATCGCCCGAAGAAGACTAGCAGTATGCAGTCAAAACGTCGCGATCTACATTACACGTGACTACATCGTGAAACAAACGAAAAACGTAGCTTTTATTGTTATTCGCCACGATGAATAACCACAACCTTTTCTACGAAAGCGAAAATCTTTATTCAGTGCAATAAAAATTAGCCTAAAAACAGCGTAATTTAGCAACAAAACAGCGAAAACGTTGTTTTTAGTGAGATAAAGCTAAAATCAGTCAATTAGCCACAAACAGTCCAAAAAAACTAGTTTGAGTGCAAGAAAGCTAAAAACAGCGTAATAACAGTAAACAAGCACAAAAAAAGGTTTTTGATGCAACAGAGCCGAAGAGAGCGTAACTTGGCAGCAAAAAAGCAAAAATGTTCTTATGAGTGAGATATGGCTGGAATCAGCGTAATTAGCTGCAACCAGGCGAAAACCTTCTTCCAGTGAAGTTTTCCTTTTTTTTCAAGCTGAATACAGCGTAATTTAGAACCAAAACAGCAAAAACGTTCTTTTCAGTGAGATATAGCTAGAATCAGTATGATTAGCTGCAAACAAGCAAAAATCTTTATTCAGTGCAAAAAGGCTAAAAACAGCGTAATTCAGCAACAAAACGGCGAAAACGTTGTTTTCAGTGAGGTTAAGTTAAAATCAGTCAATTAGCTGTAAACAATACAAAAAATCAGTTTTAGTGAAAGCTAGAAACAGTGTTACAACAGCAAACAACAACCTGGAAACGTTTTCTTGTGATAGAGATGAAAGGAGCGTAACTAAGCAGAAAAAAGTAAAAATTTCGTTTTTTTAGTTAGATAGAGCTAGAATCAGCGTAATTTAGCAATAAATCCGCAGAAACGTTCTTTTCATTGAGATATTACTGGAGTCAGCGTGATTTGCTGTAAACAGGCGAAGCCTTTATTCAGCGCAAAAAAAAGCTGAAAACAGTATAATTTAGCAACAAAACAGCTAAAACGTTGTTTTCAGTGAGGTAAAGCTTAAATCTGCAAACAGGCCAAAAAACCAGTTTTAGTGCGAGAAAGCTAACAACAGCGTAACGGCAGCAAACAAGCGGAAAAACGTTTTCGGTGCGATAGAGCTGAAAAGAGCGTAGTTTGGCAGCAAAAAAACAAAAACGTTCTTATGAGTGAGATATAGTTATAATCAGCATGATTAGCTGCAAACAGGCCAAAAAACCAATGTTAGTGCAAGAAAGCTAACAACAGCGTAACAAAAGTAAACAAGCACAAAAAAAGGTTCTCGGTGCGGCAGAGCTGAAAAGAGCGTAAATTAGCACAGAAAAAGCAAAAATATTGTTATAAGTAGGATCTAGCTAGAATCAGTGTGATAAGCTGCAAACAGGCGAAAATAGTGTGAAGAGCTGTAAACAGGCAGAAAACAATTTTTCGTTGAAAAAGAGCTGAAAACAGCGAAAGTTAGCGACAAAAAAGTAAAAACGTTTTCAGTGATATGGCGAAAGTCAGCGTTATTAGCTTTAACAGGCAGAAAACGTTTTCCAAATGCAATAAAAAGCCGAAAGCAGTATAATTTAGCGATAAAAAAGAAAATAGGTTATTTTGACTGAAATAGAGGTAGAAACAGCGCGATTAGCTGAAAAGGCGCAGATTAGGTTTTTGCGGTGAAAAAAAAAGCTGAAAACAGCGTAGTTAAGTAGCAGAAAAGCAAAAACATTGTTTTAAGTGAGATAAGCTAAAACGAGCGTGGTTAGCTGGCAAGATACAAAGACATAAAATGTATTAAAGTTCCTACGGCAGCCAGGTGGACGATCAGACATGGTTTGATGCTACTCTGGTTTACAGATTTAATGAATGTAACCGAAGAAGTTACAATTTATAGAACTAACGTTTCGACACTCCTGTCCAGTGCCTTCATCAGGGGTGATCTAAACGCTGCAACAAGAGGTCCTTTCATATGATCACTAATTAGCTGCCTTTTTTCTGATGAGGTGTCAGGAAGTAAGCCGCCATCGTCACAATTTAAAGGGCATATTTTCGCCAAACCTAAGGATCCTGTCACGAAAGAACAACTAGCCGATGCCATTTTTTCTACTCCTTGCGATAACTGTGACAACGAATACATCGGACAGACTAAACGTCAGTTTGGTACACGATCGAAAGAGCATCAAAAAGCGGTTTTCTTTTGCAAAAAGGAAAATTCAGCTTTATCGGAGCACATATACCTAACTAACCACACAATTGGGTGGGATAATTCTTAAATTATTACCACTAACCGGCGTTGCCACCAGCGCCTTTGCTTGGAGGCTTGGCATCTTAACTCCACCCACGCTCCTTTAAATCGTGACGATTGGATTGAGTGAGATAAAGCTAAAATTAGCGTGATTAGCTGCAAACAGGCAAGAAATGTCTTTTTGGATGCGGGATGCGGCACATCTGAAAAGAGCGTAATTCAGTGGGAAACAGCCAATTCAGCTAGTTTGTCCATTTCTTTGCGTTTCACTGTCTTCGCTTGTTTGATGGCTTAAAACCATTTGACCCAATGTAGCTTTTTGGTGGATTTGTCCATATGAGCCAGTTGAGCTAACTCAGCTACTTTCTGCATTTTGTGTAGTTTGACTGCTTCCGCTGTTTGCAACTTTTTAGCTTAAGTGGTTAAATACTCAAACTAACAAGGACTGCTTCCTTGTTAGTTTGAGTATTTAACCACTTAAGCTATTTAAGCTTGTTATGCTTTTTGTCCAATGAAACTCTAACCCTAAGCTAACTTTAACCATTTTAGCTACTTGGCAGTTGAACCACTGAGGCTAGATTGTACAGTTTGTGCAGTTGAACCGATTAAGATAGTTATGCTTTTTGTCTAGTTGAGCCATATCAGCTACTTTGACTTTTTGAACTATTTCAACCAATTAACAAAGATATTGCAATCTGTGCAGTTAAACTGTCTGGGCTGGTTTGACTATTTAACCAGTGGAATCAATTAAAATAGTTTGACTATTTCAACCACTTCAAGCAATTCAGCTAGATTCCACAGTTTCTGCCGTTTTTTCCTTGAAGTTATTCTAACCATTTGAGCTAGATTGTTAAAATTGTGCAGTTGAACTGAATACCCTAGTTATGCCCATTGTTCAGCTGAAGCATTCAAGCTAGTTAAACCATGTGACCTACTTAATTAAGCCAATTTGTGCAGTTTGTGCAGTTGATCCTATCCAGGTAGTTATGCATTTTGTCCAGTTAAAGTAGTTAAGATAGTTTCACCCTGTGAACTACTTCGACCAATGGGATAGACTGTGCAATTTGTGCAGAGTAACTGTTATCCCTCTAATGACATTTAGCCGGTCGAGCCATTGAAGCTACTTATGCGTTTTTTCCAGTCTAACCATTTCAGCAAGTTCTGAATTATGTCCACCCCAATAGTGTAAGCCTGATTGACCAATTGAACTAATCTAACCAGTTGACATAGATTCTGTAGACTGTGCAGTTATACTGTTTGCAATAGTTTGACTACCTTACCGTTTAAACTAGTTATGCAATTTGTCCAGTTGAACGTTTTTAATCCAGTTTGATCATATGAACTACTGTAACCGACGAACAAAAGATCGGTCTATTTTTGTATTTAGCCATCTTCGATGGTTTGGGTATTTCATAATTCATTTCATACCATCATCAATGGTAATAGAAAACGGATGGTTAATATGAATTCCATTGTGATATCAAATGATATGCAAATCAATATAGGTTGCATAAAAATAATCAAATCAAAGAAAACCCTCTAACATCATCACAGCTACTGGAACAATATATTGAAACTTATCAGTAATGACCACAACAAAATACTCAATAAATAACTAATCACAAGTAAACTATTTCTCGTACTGTTGCTCAGAAGCATCAAACATTGAACACAAGTCTATGATGATATGATCTACAGTTTTCAGTAGGTCCAAATAACTCCTTATCAAATGACACTCCTCTTAAAAAGAACCCTAATTCAATGAGTGTCTTTACATAGGTAGAAAAAGGAATTTGATACAACTCGATCTTCTTTTTTGAATCTTTTATTTCACAGTACGTTTTTAATATGAAACCACTATCGGGTATAATGCCAAGTACGATGGGATTCGTAGTTACCCCTCCAGCTATAGCACCAGCTACTATTAAACAAGATGATGACAAATTGCGTAACACACCTAATGTCTTGAACCTCTTATAGGCTTTTTTAAACAACCGAAGCTTCTTATGATAGTATTTGTATGATAATGTTATTGCATTGATTGCGTTTTTGTTTAATGATTTTTCTCTATGATTGGATTTTTTAACACTCCTCTTTTTGAAGCTCATATATAGCATGCTTATATTAATCAGATATTCTTTTATCATTAATTGAGCATAAAACCCACCATCGAGAGTGCCATTATCTACACTAAATGATCTACGCCAGTAAATGCTCCAAATATTCCAAAAAATGTAACATCTATCTCTTTATGCGGAAGTATCATATGCTGTACAGTAGATATGTGGTGCAGACCTCTTGGAACCACATCTGTGATAAAATTCATATGCTCCATCCACATCAAACGTTAATTTTTCACTTTATGCTGTGAAATCTAAGTCATTGGAAATACCATATTTTGATCTTGATTTTAAGAATTTGGTGACCTCCTCAATATACTGTCCCATTTCATAATTTAAAAACGTATACAGGTACAAATACCGAAGTTGCTGCTTGTTTAATACCATCCACATATGATTTATTTGCAGCATTATTACCATTTGTTGGTGTTATTAAATTGTTAATTTTTTTAACTGGACATATTAAAATCAGCGGAAATTGGTTTTGTTCAATCAGTTTTCAATAAATTGTTTGTTACATACGATTTATTTACAGCATCATCAGCATCACAAGGTGTGGCTGAATGGATTATTTTATTATCGACCATATTCAAATCAGCAGCCATTTGCAGTCTTTCCATCAAGCCCAAAATCTCTTTTATCACCTTTTGGACCTGGTGGATCACGTTTACTGATTCCTCTGTTTTGGCTTGTATCACTAACAGCAAAAATACCCATATATTATTATACTAATTCAACCGATTTTTTAATAAGAACCTCACTGTGAGAGACAACATCCAACATTCCTTGAGCGGTTTGAATCCTTACTTCAAATTCAGTAGTTACAATAATGGAATAAGAAACATCGATGTCCGTCCATTTATTTTTTGTGTCTTCAATATGGACGAACACACTATTAGGATTGACGCTCCGAAGATTTATATCTGGTTATCTCACTTTTTTTCCTGTATGTTGTCTCACTAAATACCTTATTAACAGCATAATTATTTGAAGTGGGTGTATCCAAGGCCTTAACACGGTTATTTTTTATGTTTATATCCCCTTAAAAAGTCTCAGAGCCACCCAGTATGTTGTTTGCAATGGTATCGACATACTTTTTATTACTGACATCTGTTGCACCTGATGGATCCCCAAGATTAACAACCTTTTAATTATTCATATGCAAAGTACCTCTCATTATCTGACTTCCATAAAATAATAAAACGGTTGAAAGGTCTGCAGAATCATCACTACCAGATGGCCCCTGTGGTCCTGTATCACCTTCTGGTCAGCAGCAACTCGACTCCACGGGTGGTCAGGAAGGTCATGGCTTTGCATTGGGAGCTTCTGATTCTTAGCTTGAAATTCGTTGCAAATTGAACATTGTTTGATTTGGTCCTTCACTTCTGCATTCATACCAGGCCAGAATACAGTGTCTCTAGCTTTGCGTAGGCAAGCCTCTACTCCTGAATGGTTGTAATGAATTCTGGATTTCACTCAGGTCTCAGTAACTGGGGGATGACTACTCTCGAGCCTTTGAAAAGAACACCATTGTGTACTGACAGCTCGTCGCGGTAAGACTAATACTCCCAGATCTTGATTGGTACTTGATCTTCCTGCATTGGCCATCCAGTCAGAATGGTGGTTTTCAGTGTCTGCAAAATGTCATCGTGACTTGTGCTATACTGCAATTGATCCAGTCTTTCTGGCGTGACCTTCAGGGCTTGCATAGGGTCTAGGCGCTCCAGCTCTAAGGAAAATATTTGAAAAGATTATTCTGGCCTAGAGGTTTCATGTTGTGCGGCTCTAGACAAATGGTCGGCTAAGAGCATTTGGGAACCAGGTTTGTATTTAACCGTCAGGTTGAATCGTTGTAGCCTGAGAAGCATTCTTTGGAGACGGTATGGAGCTGATAGTAAAGACTTCTTAAATATTGACTCCAGAGGCTTGTGGTCAGTTTCGACTGAAATCTGCTCTCTGCGTGCTAGATATTGATTGAATCTTTCACAAGCAAAGACCATTCCCAGACATTCTTTCTCTATGGTTGCATATCTTTGCTCTGTTGGTGAGAGAGTTCTGGACGTGTAGGCGACTGGCTGTCCATTTTGAAGAAGGACTGCGCCAAGGCCTTTATTACTGGCATCCGTCTGAATAGTTACTTCTTCTTCTATGTTGTAGAATTTAAGCACTGGGTGTTGAATAAACAAGCGCTGAATAGTGGCAAAAGCTTCATCATGCTGTTTGGCCCCGGTGAACTTGGACTGGTCAGTTGTAAGCTCTCTTAAAGGTGCTGACACATCTGAAAGCTTTGGTAGAAATTTAGATAGATAGTTGACAAAACCAAGCAAGGTAAGAACTTCAGACTTAGCTGTTGGCTTCGGCATGTTCTTGATGGCAGTAACTTTATCGGGATCCGGTTTCAGTCCATCCCTTGAAATCACTTAACTTCTGCTTGTCGAAGCTTGACTTTGTTCTTGTTGAGTTTAAGATGGACTTGTTTGGCTCGTTCAAGTAGGCGAACCACATTCTGATCATGATTAAGAAGTGCTTCCGAGTCGGTATCACCATAACCAACAGCAATAATATCATCTATGATAACTTTCACACTAGGCAGGTCTGCGAGGCATTCTTGTTGTCTGCTTTCGAAGACTTCTGGGCTAAACTTATACGAAAGGGCGTTCTTAAGCAACGGTATCTTCCTAGGGATGTCCAGAGAGTTGCGAGTTTACAACTCTCTTGGTCAAGGCCAACTTGATAGAATCCATCTTTTGCACCGAAGGAACTGAAGATTCTAGCTTTGTTGAGCTCTGGTAACAGTTCTTCCAACGTTGGCACTTGAAATTTGGGACGCTGTATGGCACGGTTCAGGTCTTTCGGATCCAGACAAATTCGAATCTTCTGAGGTTTGGCAACTATTACCATACTGCTGATCCACTCGGAGGGTTCCACCACTTTCTTAATAATGCCTTTCTCTTCTAACTCTAGAATCTTGTTCTTAACTTCTTTTTGTAGTGCAACTGGTACGCGACGAGGAGAATGTTGTGCTGGTTTAAAACTCGGGTCAACCGTAATCTTTACGTCTCCAATATGTCCTAATCCAGTAAAAACTTCATGATACTTGCTCAAGAGGTCTTCCTTTGACAGACATTTTTGTGGTAGGGTCTCACTTATCTGACGTACATTCTCGGGGACGCTGAAATTTACGAAGATGAGTAGCAACTTTTCACAGGTTTCAGCTGATAGCAAGAGCTTACACTTGTGTTTTATGACTTGAAACTTCAGAATCTGTTGTTTGCCATTGTGTCTGACATGCAAGTCGCACTCACCAACTGGCTTCAGAGCTGTACCACCAAAGAGCTTCAGCTTAACTGAGGAGTTCATGGGTGGGTCTCCTACCTGTGTGATAGCTGAGAGGTCGTCCAAGCCAATTACATTACATGCAGCTGCAGTGTCTAACTGACATGCCAAGGTTGTGGTGAAGTCTTCTATAGCTGATTTGAAGAAACTGATATCTGCAAGCCACTGTTTTGCTTTAGTTTGGACTATAGACACAGTTTCCATTTGCAAACAGCTTTCGTCAGGACTGTCATCCTCATCTTCATCGAATTGTTGAATCTTCTTTGATGATCGGCATACAGACGCAAAATGGCCTTTTTTTTGACACTTGCTGCACGTTTTCTTGAACGCAGGACACTTTGTTCTTCTTTCATGACCTTGTTTACGACCACGATACTTACAGGTCGGTTCGAAAGGACTTCCGGATTTCTTTTTTTCTAATTTCTTCTCTAAATTTGACGATCTTCCTCCATCTCTCTTCTTACTACGACTTCTATGGGGAAATTTCTTCTCGCTGAATTTCGTTACGTCTTCTGTCTTGTTGTCTCCAGCGCTTATTATCGTCTTGATTTGCTGCGAGGCGATTTCACTCGAAGCGCACATCTGTATGGCTTTCTTCAAGTCCACCTTGTCACCTTGATTCTTTAAACCAATGACCAGCCTGTCCCTGATGAGCTCATCTGTTAGTGCACCGTATTCGCAGGACGCGGCTAATTTTCTCAGACGTGTGAGATAACTTTGGACAGATTCTTCGCTTTGCTGCACACACGTATTAAAACCATACCGTCCGTAAACCAAATTTCTGCTAGGTTTGAAGTAGCTTTCTTCTAAACATTTGTCGATTTTCTTCTTATCGTCCTCTGGAAGATTTAGGTTGAGTAAGATCTGAAGACACTCTCTGCCCATCGATGAACGCAAAATCGCTAAACGGACCGATTCCTCTCGCCTATCGAGGCCTGTTGCTGTTTCATAGTCACTCCATTGCTGCTTGAAAAGATCCCAGTTACCAGTAACGTCACCGTGACACTTCATAGGAGTGGGCAGCGGAAAATTTGGGGAAATAACTTGAGGATAAATTGGGGCATTGTGTTGAACTGTTTTAGGTGCTGCCATCGATGGCACGTCGATTTGCGCGCCCGATTCCACGTGGTCGTTATCTGACGGCATCTTGAGTTCTTTCTTCCACACTTTGAGCCCAAAATTCTCTTTGAAATTACGAATAATAGAAGGGAACAGTATCAGAAGTTACCTTCGGCGATTAATTTTCAATAAAAATGCAGGATCGTCAGAAAATCCATCCCACTTCTGGCACCATGTTATAACATGTGAACTAGACACTCAGTAGAAAGCAACAACTTTATTTAATGTCCAAATAAGGAAACAGGTGACGCATTTATCGTAATAGATACACTTCTTCCCCTTTAGACCAACCACCTACAAATGGGGGTGGTCTATATGGCACCAATGACTCATCGTATGTTGTAACCTTAAAAGCAGACATCCAAATTGAAAGGTTAAAGTGGCAGTTGTTGCACTAAAGAATCCTCTGACCAATATTCATGGCATACTATGGGCTCGCTGATATTAATAAGCGTCTTTTTTTTTTTGCCAAAGACTTAGGTTGAGAAGCATTGGCTACAAAACCTTAAACTGATGTGCTTTTGGCATCAAATTGGCAGACGCAAAATCAATGAGAACACTAACCAATAGCTTTCTTTATATCATTGGCTCAGACTCTTTAATTTAGTGCAACACATTTTGACGATATACTTGTGTGATCAGTGCTGAAGTTAACTCTTCATGAACCGAATTACATGAAAAAGGAAGTCCACTGACCTATACGTCTGACAAATTCCGGGCTGGGAGGTGCATTTTTTGTACCGTCTTCCCTTGCCAGATTTGAATGGGTCTGCATGAAATATATTGATTTGCTTATTGACCAAGCGTGAGGTCAAAATGACTGGATATTGGCCGAGTTTTTTTTTACGTTTTTAGGGACGGAGACGAAGTCTCGGTCTTAAAAAAAAAAAAAAGGACAAGGTTCATATCCAGTTATCTTGACCGAACAAGCTTGGTCAAGAGAGTTTATGTTCTCTTGGCTTAAACATTAAAGGATTCATTGCATGGCAAAATATTTCGCTTCGATAATGAATTTCGAGAGCCGAGAGGGAAAGCCAACTGTTTTTGTAGCAAAATAGACTTGTGAGGGTTGTTTAATTTTTTCTATGTATATTTTGCGCGGTATCATCACGGGAAATCCCAAGCGGGCGAGGGTGGGCTCATCTTGCCCGCTGAAGTATCCAATCAGACCACAGGATTCTCTTGATCTTGCCCACGCGCGCTGCTAGCTATATGATAAAGTGGCTTAAAGAGCTAGATATCTACTGACCGATCATATCTTCTCCCATTTCACAATCACAGGTCTCTCATGTTGCTTTTTTCCACGCAAGAGTCAAATTGAACTCCTGAGCTACAGTATTCAACACATGATGGTCAGTTGATGGTCTAATGAACCATTCATTTTTCCTTTAGCCCCTTAAGACGGGTTCATCAGTTCCCCAACCGAAATATCGGGAAACATATATACCACAGTCAATCTCAAGTTTTTATTTCATTTTTTGTCTTCATCTTTTTTCCCCGCCATGAGGGGAGAAATGAATAGATTAATAAATAAATGAAAATAAATGAAAGTTCAACAGTTTCCACTTACAGTCATATGGTACATGAACTGATTACCGAGGTGGAGTTGAGGCATAAAGGGCTAGAAATGTAATATCCCAGGTTCAAAGTTGAATAAATCAAGATAGTCATTCTTAAAAATGAACTCAAATGCTTTATTAAAATCAATTGACACTGAATAACATTGATGTGCAAAATTTCAGTAACACTACCGATAATAATACTTTTCTTTTGGATTAACATGTGACACAGCGAAATAATTCAAACCGCTCTATAATGGTGTATCACTACTAACGACTTTAACACGAACGATAACATCAACAATAGCATGCTAGTTTATCATCAATTGTAGTCAGTTTTTTTCCAAAAAAAATTTAAGGATTTCGTACCAATCGAGTTCATCCACTTGAACTTCCAGTCACGCATAAGCCCACTTTGGACTGAAATGATTTTCTTCAGCTCGATCAATAGACCGCTTAGAGGACCATACTTTTTAAAAAGGCTTCGAGTGCTGATTAAACAAGAATTCAATCCACCAGAAAAATGAAGCCTTGGTGGAAATCGTCTCAGACGATGCACCAGCGCCCTTGATCGTATATTAACTCTACGTAATGTTTGGTATGTGTGGCATGCATTACCAGCCAACAGGATGGCCGATGATGCAAACACTATTTCTAATTTTTTCCTAGAACTTCATTGGGAAGATTTCCAATGTGACATTCGTCATCTCCTCTCGACGCAAATAAGTCGATGTCTACCTCTGAAAAAAACTGAACCTCCCTCAGCTATCACCATCATTGGCTATACCATTGTCGACTTCATTTGCAATTCAGAATCCGTCTCGTTTGCTCGGCTTCCATGAGTTTGTCCCTTAGCTATGTCTATAGCAATATCCGTGTCGTCAACAATGCCGACGATGCTGTCAGCTCCACTTTTTGCTTCAGTGTCACCCATTTCAAAATCAACGACGTCTTGCTCTATATGCATTTTATTTGCATAATCCTTGGAAATTTCTCCTTCCCCTGGGTCATTTACATCGTATTCTCTTTCATTAGCGTCGTTATGATCCGCAACTTGTTCCGAGCTCACATAGTGCTCGCCGTGGTTCTCAGCGGAATGTCCAAGATACACGGTAGCTGCTGAAACACTCGCTGACGGACTGAACACATGCTACCCACCAACTCCTAGAGAGCAAACTATTTGGATGTCGATGTTATACAAGTTTGCTGCTGCATATAGCGTGATCTGATCTCCATAGGTCCCACCTCGCGCCATATGAAACCTTATAGGTATGCAACTTGATCTTTCGTTTCTCGATACGATCCTCCGTCACATGCTTTTTATTCGATGGTTTCCCTCTCAAACGCATATACACCTTTTCTCCGATGCTGTAAACCGAAAGCGGATTTAAGCGAAGTTGTGTTCGCTGCATCCGCTTGTCACGTCTGCTTGTGGCTTTTTTAGCTTGCTTTCGTAATTTCAAAGCTTGCCGGGAACGCCGATTACGGTCATTCTTAGTTGGGCGAACCCTCCCAGCACTAGGAAGGATTTCGTCTTGTAATCTGCTCTCCCTCTGAAGGTGTTGCACGTTCGTGAAATGTATATTTCGAATTGTGTTTTGTAAGCTATCACATCCTTAGAGTCGTTATTTAGAATTCTTCGATAAAGAAGGTGCTGTTTCGCCCAGTTTACCCGTCTTGATCCATTGTTTGAGGGTCATATTCCATCTTGGATCTTAGTGTCCTGTGGCAACGTTCTACCTTGCCTTGTGATTGGGGATGGCGCGGGCTACTGTGAATCAATTTTATATTCATGTGATTGCAAAGTAATTTCAAAGCTTTCTTGAACTCCCCTCCTTGCTCGCACTGGATTATTTCTTGCGATCCATGCTCAATATATATAAATTCCAATTCACTTGCAATAACCTGGCTTAATTTGCTTTTTAAAGGACTAAGCCAAAGGAAACGGCTAAAAGCAAAAATCACTGTTAAAACGTACCTGTACAATGTCCATTTATCTTCACGGATCCTATTTTACTCATATCCATCATATCTATTTGGTGCCTAACATGAACGTCTCTGGCTCTGATAGGTTTCAGCTTCGCCTTATTAAGAAACTTAGCATTTCGGCGATAATGACTTTTGTCTATAGAATAGTTTGTATTTCAGCTCGACTTACTCCTAAAAAGTTGTCCCTCAGTGAGCATGCCAACTTCCCCACACCAGATCCTTTCGTCCTTTCAAATTCCTCAACAACTACTTTGTTAACCTCTGATGATTTTAACAGTCGACGCCCGTCGAAATATGGTGCCTTATCACCATGGTCTTCTTTCACTGATATCCTTCCGCCAGCTCTCCAGTATCTCACAGCAGCTCCACGCGTTGCTCTCGTCTGTTCTTTCACTGGTGGTTGCACCTTGCCCTCAACAAGGTCGAGTAGGCTTCATAAACGTCGTCTGCTAAAACAGAGGATTTCCGGTTCACTTCGAAGTTTCCACGATCTTTATAGGCTACAGACCTATTCCACAACAGTGCTAGTAATGCTAAAACCATAACAGCTAAAACAATAAATATCATGTTGAATCAATGCAAGTATTAATGTTCTAATAACTCTGTCCATATTCATGGAATATTTTTGCCTCAATATCAGCGATCCTGTAATGTGACTGTATACTGGTCAGCGGTTTTTTGGTGCAACAGCTGTCACTTCAACATCTCGATGTGGATGTCCGTCATAACAACAATCCCTTTGAAGAAGTCAAACGATTGCTTTGGAGACTTATTACATATAGGACTGAATGTTATTACATTTAGGAATTCATTACATTTAGGACCAAATGTTATTACGTTTAGGACTTTACTACATTTAGGACAGTTATAACATTTACGACTTCAAAAAATGCTAGGACTGACTGGTCCGATGACACACGATAACTAATGTCAGAAACTGGCGTCTGCATGGCTCCCCTAAAATGTTCCTCATTTTAACCAAAACCTATCTTTCTCTAGATCATTCAGTAGACTTAAATGTGCTAAATGTTCCGTGTATCACGGTCCTCATTCAGAAAACAGTTCCTTTGGCTACTTGTCAGGGATTCCTGGTCTTTCCTCGGGTGACTCTAGGAGCAGTGCACGTTTGTTAACTGGTCAATCCAACATTGACCCAATGGCGGATTGGACAGTCACAGATCTAACCTGGCCATTGTCATCTCGAACTGCGACAAGGACTCGCGCCATGGGCCATTTGTTTCTGAAAGTGCTGTTGTCTTTCAACAAAACGATATCACCTTCTGTGAAGTTTCTTTTCTGTCGTGTCACCTTTGCCTTAGTTGTACCTTACTCCACCTGTTCCAAAATGTATTAGTATCGTGTCACCTTTGTCTCGGATGTAGGCTCTGCAAGTACTCTTTTTTCCACCTGTTTTAAAATGTATTAGTAATCGCCTGCATCATCGCCTGCAGTAAATATCTTCCCTTTGGAACCTTCCTGGAGGAGCGAGTAAAAGCTTGGTTTTGCTGGTAAGAAGTACGTTTGGCGTCAGTAGCAATGGTGATAGTGGGTCTCTTAAGGTCTCAGTAGTGAGAAGGCGACTATTTACAGCTGCTTCAGCTTCACCCTAACAGAGTTTGCAATGATTCGTAGTCTAAACTGTGACCACGTCGCTTCAAAAGCGTTGCCATAACATTTCGCACAGACCTCATTTGTCGCTCCAAAACACCTCTAAAGTTACTGGCTGTAGTAGGGGTTCTGATCCACTTAATGTTGCCTTTGAGGAGCTCTGCCTTAGGTTTCATCTCTTGAGGAGCTGCTTTTAATTCATTTTCGGCTGCAGTAAAGTTGGTACCTTTGTTACTACAAAGTCCTCTTATGGGTCCTTTTCGACGGATAAAATGCCGTAGGGCCTGTTGGAATAAATCTGTTTCCATGGAGTGTGCCACTTCAATATGAGTTGCACGGCCGGCCAGGCTAGTAAATAGGGCTCCGTACCTTTTAACTTATTTCCTGCCCTCCTTAACATGCCACGGACCGAATAGTCTACCGCATAGTATGAGAACGGTGGCCCGGTCTCAACACGCAAGCTGAGGAGATTGACCATTTTCTGTTGTCCAACAGTACCGCGAAGGTATGACACACCTTGAGATGAAGTGTCCCACTGCTGCCTTTCCATTGATGACCTAGTAACCATTTGAACGAACCTCACTCAAAGTGACGCCTCTTCCACTATGTTGAGTATTCTTATGGGTGTGACCGATGATCAAATCTGTGATATGGCCAGTCTTTACGCACACCTTCAGCCTCGGCTTGAAATTGTTTCACGCTCTTCACTTCTTTATGGAAGGCACTTGTTTGCACGAGCTTGAGGATTACCACCTGTGCTTGTTCCAGGCCTCTGACCATGATAGTAGGGGAACTTTCACCGTCACAACTCCGTCTGTAAATTTGAGGGCCTTTATCAGCCAGAGGTTTGTTGTCTGCAGTACTGACGCTCATCCTTAAATACTTTTTGTATTCCCAACGGATGGCGATTGCAGTCTTCAAACGTTGGTGGTTAGAGAACCTTTCAAATTTACTCAACATGTTTCCACGCTCTTCCTTTACTGTGGCGTAGGCGGTGACCTTTCTAACCTCTAGAGAACTGTGATCAACCTCATTTTCATACAAGTCTTGTACAGGCCACTGACCCTCTGTCTGCTACAAGATATCCGGGCCCTCTATCCAATGTGACTTCTCCACAAACTCCTCGGCATTCAGCCACATTGATCCTTCATCTGCTGGGTTGGATATAGACTCCACCTACTGCCATTGCTCAGGTACAGTGTGATCACGAATGAACTGTACTCTCTTTGCAACGTACACCTGGAACCTTCGAGACTCATTTCTGGTGAATCAGAGCACGACCTTGCTATCTGTACAATAAAACTCATTAGATTCCTCCTAATCTAACTCTTCCTTTAGCATAGTGGCAACTCTTACTGAAACAGTAGCTGCAGTCAATTCAAGGCGTGGGATAGTGACAATTTTCAGTGGTGCTACACGAACTTTACCCAGTAAGAGGGAACAATGAATTCTATCATTTTCATCGATCAACCTGAAATAAAAGTATATTCTGTATCCTCTCTGCGATGCGTCTGACATGTTATGAAGCTGTGCGGTGACAATTCTTCCAAAATCAGGAGGCTTAAGTGCCTTCGGATGTCCAGCTGCTTAAGTATTGGTACCTGATTTCCCTACCTTTCCCATTTAGCGAGAACTACTCCATCAATTGACTCGTCCCAGCTCCTCCCATGACAGATCTCTTGAGGTATCTGCTTTCCAACAAGAACGACAGTTGCAATGAGCCCAAGCAGGTCAAAGATCGAGCTTGTGGTTGCCAGTATACCTCTACGGGTGCATGGCTTCTCCATCAACTCGATTTTGCGTTCAAATGCATCTGATTCATAACAGACACATCGCGGAGTGGACATAGAATATGCTCTTATCTTAGGTTGATTATGAAAATGGTAGAGTTCATTGTCTTCAGCCGTGCGTTTCAAAGCAAAGTTGGAACATCGCGGCGATAAACTGATAGATGGCAAAGACTGCTGTTGGTCTGCTTTTAAGGTCGGGCCCTTGTAACAGGTGATCATTGAGCGATTCACCCTAGTAACCAACTGAGCAATCACATACTACACGGATGCTGCTTAGTTTTCGCGGGTGATAAACTCCCATGATGAGCTAAGTGGCAGACTTTTCCTTCTTTTGAGGAGCTAGTTGTTCAACGTTCACCTTTCGGGCATATCCCTTGTCGATAATTTCAGTCCTGAAGCTGGTGAAGTCAACACAATACTTCAGGTCACCTTGGAGTTTCTTTTTTAGGCCGTGCAGGGGCTGCACTGCTTGAAGACAGTTATTTGGTAGTTGGACATTCTTTCCTTCAAACGGCAGAGGCATGCACGTCACCTCTATGGCAGATTCCGTCTCCTACAATCTTCAGGAACTGACGATCTTCTCTAGATAGTGCGTTTCATTTCCCTCTCTGATAGTGCAGTTCCATTTTTCACAGTGCTGGACAGTTCAGACCGATGAGAAGTCCTATTTCTAAATGTCCCCCACTTACATTATCAAGGAGATAATTTATTTGGATTGCCTTTCTGGTAGAAGCACACTGGGACTATACCCATAATTCTCGGATAAGGACTATAAACCGTAGGCCCCGTCTCCTACATCTTCAGTGTTACATGGTCAGGAGGGGACGTTAAAGAACCCACACACTTGTCGAAAAGAGTAGGGGGCGTAGTTCCCGGTGTGGTGGTCTATCTGTTGTTTCATTGTACATTTCATGCATGGGCTGGGTGGGTGAGTGAGATCAAATATGGACTGATAGCGGCAGCCAGAGGCGCCTTTACAAGCTGACGTTCGATCTCACTCAATTAGAATTGTAAACCGCCTTGAGACAGTATGTGATATGTGCGGTATATAGATACACATTCATTCATTCATAATGATTGGAATGTCACTAGCCTTGGTCACACTGCGAATGGCGGTGCACACATTGACTTGCTCTTCCCTTTTCCTTTAGCTGGTTTCTCATGTTGGCTGCTCCTTCCTTCCGCCTTCACCTCTTCAAGTCTCCAGTTGTGATCGTCAAGTGACGTTGAGTGTTTCTTATTGTGTATCTGGCATGATTTTCTACTCAGAACTATAACAACCAAAGCATAAACCTTTGAGTGTAACAAAGTCTCCTCGCTCTAATAAGGGTTTTTTAGAAACTTAGTACATTCATCTGGGTGGTATATTTTGGAGCACAAGGAAAAAATAATGGGATGAGAATTCTTCCTTTGAGCAGACTGCATTTGTCACCAAATCGGCTTGTTCGGACACAAACTGGTAGAAGTTGTTGAAGTTGGCTGCCTGTCCCGTGTTACTCCTAATCTTGCTATTTCCGTCCATTTACTGCGAAGGCATCTCGGCAGCCTTTCTCAGAACTGGCGCAGAACATTGGCTGTGCTCGAGTCCTTCATGTATTGCATACCTGTCAGGGCGTTCCTTGCTTGCTCAAAGGCAATAGAAAATTCTTGTAACTATGTTACGTGGCTACCTTTCACAGCGGACCAGCGTGATAGTCCTGTGATGTATGCACTTGTAACCTCGTATGTGTTGCTGCAAAAGTCTTTTATCCACTTTGTACGAATCTTCATTCTTCGTTTGTAAATAGCCTTTAATCAGTTCCTTTGCCTTTCCACTAGTGTATTATTCCAAGAAATACAAGCACTCACTAGGATTATCTATGAGAACTTCAAAAACTGGGTGCTATTAATGATAAGTATCACATCACAGCTCCAGAGAACATAGGCGGCTTTTGGCTAGGTAAGAGACTTCTGGCCTGTTGCGTAAAAATCATTTCTGACAGTTCTGCCTATTTCCTTTGAATGTCAGTATAGACTTGATCTGGTCTTGTACTTCCTACAGGGCTTGAATCCTTTCCGTAACCGTACATACATTCTTGCTGATCGCCATAAGATAGCTTGGTATCAGTGGGAGCGCCATCGTCTTCTTTAATTTCATCTTCTCTAATGGGAAGGTTCCTTGGATCAAACGGTTGGGCAGTTGACTGAGATGGGCATGGTAACAGAAGTGGTCGTTAAAATGGTGCTGACTATAGCTGAACTTTAGAATTTAACAGAAGTCACCTTTAGTGTAGAATGACCGTTAGGTTCGCCTCATATAAGATGGGAATGGAGGTGAGATTAGCTTTTAAATCTTTCAAATAATCACTCATGCCATCAATAATTTGTTCTTCGTCAAACTGCTCATAAGTTTTCTCTTCAGCTTTTTGCCTCTACAATTTGCTGCCAAAGTTCAAGCTCCAGAGAGGCCAGTCTTAACGTTTGCTTCTCCGTTAAGAATTTTGCCTTAACCTCGAATGCTGCCGCCTTAGCCTTTGCCTTTCAATCAACTTTAACTTAGTGGATAATGTTGAGAAAGTGGAGGACCTTGAGTGACCGACTGATTTAGATTTCACTGTGCATGTATCATGCGAGTCACCACGCAACTTCTTTGTCTCACCCAGATAATACTTTTCTTTAATACGAAACACAAACCTTATCACGACTGTTATACCATTGTTGAGCTAGTTTTATCTCACCATCATCATGCAAGGCCCTGAGATACATATCATGTGCTTCCTGCATTTTAACAAATAGCTTATCGAACTGCACAACTTCAGAAGGCGCTTGTTTTTCATCCTCAAAATCTGCCAACACGGGCGAGATTATGTTCATCTGCTTAGTTAAGTAAGCAAGAGCAGTTTTCCGATTTTCCTTTAACCTTTGAATCTCAAATTTCCTACCCTTTTCCGTTTGTTCGCGCGTCCACGTGAGTTTCCTTAACAACTACAATACCAGTCAGCGGAGTCTAATCCACGAGTCTACACAATTATTAATCCTTTAGTCTCCTTGTAAGTTCCTTGACAAATGACAGTTCAGTAATTGTTTCCTTAGCCATATACAAGCAAAGTATAGACGAAGCGAAAGAAAAGGCTCAGCGCCAGGTTTGGCATAAACTGGAATGAACCCGGTTAAAATCACGTGACCTAAGACGCTTGGACGGACTGGCTCGATTACAAAGGATGACCATTGTCAGAAAACTGGCATTTAAAATATCTGCTATAACCCTGAATACCATTACCAGTTAATTCTTTTAATAACAGTGGCACACCAATACTTGCAAACAATATACCAAGGAACCCACCACTTTGTTTCTTTGTTGGTTTGATAGTAAAAGGACTTCCTAAACTCATAGCTTCTGCTAGTTTCATTAACCTGGCTTGCAGTTAACATAACCTAATGGGGGATAAGTTGTGCTATTTTATCAATGGGTATCATATAACTATTCTGGCTACTTTGACCATGTGAACTACTTCGACCAGTTAAAATAGGTATTGCAATATGTGCAGTTTATTTGTGTCTGCTTCTTTAACTATTGAAGCACTCGAAGCATTTGAGTTAGCTTGTGAAGTTTGTGCAGTTGAACTGATTAACTTATTTACGCTTTTTTTCTGGTTGAGCCATTTCAGCAAGTTAGGCGTTTTGTTATTTAAGCTAGATTGACCATGTAAAAAGTAGAACCAACTGAATTAGTTTGATTATTTTGACTTCTTACGCCAATTGGGCTACATTTTTCCCTCCGTCTATTTAACCAGTTGAACCATTTAAGCTACTTATGCATTCTGTCCGGTTGAACCACTGAAGCGAGTACCGACATTTGAACAACTTTAACCAACAAAGAAAGAATGTGCAATTTATGCGGTTTAACTGTCTTAGCAAATTTAAACAATTTAGCTTGATTGTGCAGTTTGTGCAATTAATCCTATCGAGCTTGTTATTCATTTTGTCCAATTGAACCAATTAACCTAGTTGAAGCACTTGAACAACATCAACCATTTCAGATAGGAGCAATTTGTGCACTTTTACTGTTTCTGTTACTTTGATTATCTTAAATAGTTAAACCAATTAAGCCAGAAAGTGCAGTTTGCGCGATGGCACCATTCAGGCTAGTTATACATCTCGTTCAATAGAAGCATTTAAGCCATTTTAACTGCTTCAACCAATTAAAATAGATTTTACAATCTGTGCAATTTGACTGTCTATGTTGGTCTGACTGTTTAAAGTACTTTAACCCTTTGAGATAGATTTTGCAATTTTTCTCAGGTGACGTCAGTTTGACTGTTAAACCAGTTTAACCATTTAGATTGTCCAGGTTGTGAAGTTGAACTGATTAGGCTGGTTATCCATTGTTTTTTAATTGCAGCAAAAAAACTAGTTTTAGCATGTGAACTACTTCGACCAATTGAGCTAGATTGTGCTGTTGATCCAATGAAGGTAATTATGCATTTTGCCCAGTTAAAGCCTTTAAGCTAGTTTGACCATATGAACCACTTCGACCAATTAGGATGGATTGTACATTTTTTGCAGTTCAATTGTTATTGCTCGATTGACATTTAACCTGTTCAAATATTTAGGCTATGTCATTTGGTTAGACTAGTTCAAGTGGTCAATCAAGCTTAAATTGTTTAAGTGGACAAAATCCATAACAATGCATTTTGTCTACTTGAAGAGTTTAAGCTTGGCTGACCATTTGAACTAGTCTAACCTGTTGACCTAGGTTGTGTAAATTGTGCAGTTATACTATTTTTGAAAGTTTGACTATTTTATCGTTTGAACGATTTAACCTAGTTATACGTTTTGTCCTCAAGCTTGCTTGACCATTTGAACTTCTTGTGTATTTAACTATCTTCGCTAGTTTGACAATTTAAAGAGTTAGTCAAACTATCGAAAACAATAAACCTGCAAAAATTGCAAATCTCTTTCCACTGGTTACACTTCTTCAAATGGTTAAGCTACCTAAAATTTTTCTAGGAGACAAAATTGTTTGCGGTCTTTAAATGATATTAGCATTAATGGTTTAACCGGACAAAATACATCAGTAGCTTTAATGGTTCGATTGAACAAAATGCATACAATGTAGCTTAATTGAATCCAGTAGTTAAAACGGTCAAACTAGGTAAATTGATTCAACTGGTTAAATAGTCAAACAAGGGAACACAGTTACACTGCTCAAATTGGACAAACTATCTCCATTACTTCAAGTAGTTTAAAAGGTCAAACTAGCTTAGAGTTAGGGTTTAATCGGACAAAAAGCATAACGAGCTTACATAGTTTAACTGGTTAAAAAGTCAAACTGGCGAATTCATTTTAACTGAAAAAATTGCACAAAGCGTAAAAAGTTAAACTGCACAAAATGCAGAAAGTAGGTGAGTTGGCTCCATTGGCTGTTTTGAGCTTTGTGTAATGCAAAAAAACAACGGTTTGGCTTTTTTGTTGCTTAAATCATGCTGTTTTGAACCTTATTGCACCAAAACGTTTTATCGCGCTGAAAAAATGTTTTTCGCAAATCGGCAGCTAATCACACAAATTTTAACTTTATCTTATTGAAAAAAGTTTCTGCTTTTTGTGCAGCAAAGCTAAAAAATAGCGACATTCGGCGGCAAACAACCGAAACAACGTTTTGAGGGAGATAAAGCTGAAATTAATGTGATTAGCTAAGAACAGGCAGAAAACTTCTTTTCGGTGCAGTAAAACTACAAACAGCTTAATTCAACAGCAAACTAGAGAAATAACGTTTTCGGTGCGATAGACCTGAAAAGAGCGTAATTTAGCAACGAAAAAGCAAAAATGTTGTAATGAGGGAGATATAGCTAGAATCAGGGTGATTAGCTGCAAACAAGCGAAAACCTTTATTCAGTGCAAAAAGGCAAAAAACAGCGTAGTATAGCAACAAAACAGCGAAAACGTTGTTTTTAGCGAGATAAAGCTTCAGCTTCAGATAAAGTCCAGTTAAAGCATTTATGCTAGTTCAACCATATGAACGACTTTAACCAATCAAGATAGATTGCGGTTGACCCATTTAGGCTAGACTGTACAAAATGTACGGTGGAACCATTTAAGTTAGTTTAACCATCTGAACTAATTGTACCAATGAAGACAGACTGTGCAATTTGGGCAGTTTATCTGTTATCACTAGATTGACATTTGACGAATTGAACCACTAAACCTATTTATGCATTTTTTTCCAGTTGAACCATTACACCTTGTTATGCATTTTTTCTTATTGACCTATTTAAGCTAGAGCGACCGTTGAACTTCCTTAACCAACTAAGATCTAATGCGCAATTTCAGCAGTTTATTTATTTTGCTCGTTTGACTAGTTAACCAGTTAAACTATTTGAGCTACCTCAACCAATCAAAATAGATTGTGCAATATGTTCACAGTTTAACTGTCTTTACTAGTTTCGCTATTTAACCAATTGAGCCATTGAAGCCAGTCAGCTAGATTATGCAGTATGTGCAGTGGTATGAGCATTTGAGCTAACTAAACCAATGAAAATAGAATTTGGACTGTCTTTGCTAATTTGACTGCTTAACCAGTTGAGCCATCGAAGCTAGCCACACATGTTGTCCAGTCTAACCATTCTAGCTAGTTATGCATTGTGTCTTTTTAAACTATTTAAGCTAGATCGACCATTGGAACTAATCAAGATAGTTTGTGCAGTTGGTACAGTTTCACTGTTATTGCTAATTGACTATTTAATCAGTTAAACCATTTCAGCTAGATTGTGTAGTTTGTGCGGTTAAGCCGACTAGGCTAATTTTACATTTTGTCCATTAAATTATTTAGGCTACTTAAAGGCATTCGAGCTAGCTTGCGCTGTTTTTGTGGCTAACGAAATAAAGATATTTAAGAATTAAGATTTTCTCCGATTCAATCACTTTAGAAAGTTACATATTTGTCATTTAAGCTAGCTGAACTCTTTCAAAATCAAAGCAATTAAGGCATATTTCATATATTTCCAAATAGTAAAAATCATATTATTGATATATATATATATATATAGGAAGTCTGCAAGTCGATTTTCGCGTGGAACAGTGCTCAATACGTTGAAGCAGAGCAGAATAAATATTATGAGAGGAAAAAAGGACGCTACTACATTTCCCGACAAGCCTGTTTCGTGAATCGCTTCACTCTTCAGGGGTTTAAACGATTCACGAAACAGGCTTGTCGGGAAATGTAGTTGCGTGCTTTTTTCCTCTCATAATATATATATATATATATATATATATGTTAGTTTGAGCATTTGGTGTATTTCAGCAAAGTAAGATAAATCGAACAATTTGAGCAGTTGTGCTGGTTTAACTATTTAACCATCTGAACCAATGAAGATTATATTAAACCTATTAGGATAGTAGAGCATTTTGTCCAGTTGAATCAGTCAAGCAAGTTTTAACATTTGACCTATTTCAGCAAGTGAAAATAGACTTTGCAATTTGTGCAGTTTAACTGTGTTCTATGATTTAATTCGTTAAATCGATTTGCTAGAATTTGCAGCTGAACCATTTAAGGTAGTTATGCCATTTCTCGAGTCGAACCATCAAAGCGTTAGACCATTTGAGCTAACTTAACCAATTAAGTTAGCTCAACTCGATCAAGTTAATTTTATTTTCAATCAATTTAAGTTGTATTACTGTTGTCCCTAATTTGGCTACATAACCAGTTGAACCGAACAAACTGGTTTTAACAGCTTCAACTAGTTAAGCGAGACTGTGCACTTCGTGCAATTGAAGGTATTAAGCTAGTTATGCATTTTGTCCAGTTGAACCATTTAAGCTGGTTTGACCATTTAAGCTAGTTTAACAGTTTATAGGACTTTATTCAATTGGAATACATTGTGCAATTTGGGCACTTTACACGTTTTCACCTGGTGGAACCAATTCAGCTACATCGTGCAGTTGAATCATTTAAGCTTGTTATGCTATTCTAACTCAAAATAATCGGCATTTCTATGTACAAACAATCCATGTCTCTACAATTTCCGGCGCAATGCGCTATTCTTATAAGGACCTTTTAAGTTTGACGGTTTTGGAGCAGCACTTTTAGTTTTTCCAAAGACAGCATTCTTGCAAAAATCGTCTATAACAGGGTAGAAGCTGGTCTTTACGTCTCTCTAAAACAACATTTTTGCATTTTAGGTCATTGTGAGCAAATTCACACTAATGAACATCATCTAACACGACTGCCGTGTAAGGAGGGCAAAGAGGAGATTAAAAATAATCCTCAAGCATACACTATCCACAAGGGTATAGGAGAGAATAACAATAACCCTATGGTACACTACCCAATGTGGGCATAGAAAATATAAATAACCCTTAGCTCTACACTAATGAATAGGGCATAGTATTTTAAAAGTAACCCTCATGTATACACTACCCACGGGGTATAAAAGAAATTGAAAGAGACACTCTGGTATACGTTACCCAGCAGGGTATAGAAGAGATTAAAAGTAACTCTCAGGTGCACACTACCCAGGAGGGTATAAAAAATTTTATAAATCAACCCTCAGGTATACACTACCTAGGAGGACACGAAAAATTGAATTCACGATAATTAATATCAGGAGACCGCCTTTTGTGTGGATTCTCTCTTTTCACTGATAGTTGAGGCACCCACCGTTAAACTTTATGATGATTATCCTTTACTAGTTCTCGATTGTCGTCGTCAATTGTAGTCTTCAGCGTTACACAGAGGCGTGACAAGCCTTTTGTCATGTAGCCAAGCATCCTCGGAATAAAGTAATTTTACATGTGATTTCAACATGACTGGTGTGCTGTCTTTCTCTTGCCTTATGTGGTATACATATGTACTGCCTTATGTGATGCACGACCCCACAAGCGTGTAGTCGCTTTAACAATTATCGTGTTTAAATAAAGTCTTTGTATTGTATTGTATTGTATTGTATTGATATACTTATGTTCATAGCCATCTGTGTGACCATGTGACTAGTCTTTGTGATGGCTAAAGCGTTTCCAATCTTCGAACCGTTCAACATACATGAAGATGGAGCGATTGCCCAACGATGGCGCAGATGGATCAAACTACTCAAAAACCTTTTTTTTGCCGCTGCTATTAGTGATAAGAAGGGACAGAGAGCTCTTTTACTGTAGAGGACACCGGTGAGGATTTTGCAACAGCCAAAACGAAGTTGGACGCGTACTTTGAACCGAAGAAGAGTGTGGAATTTGATATTTTTACGTTTCGGCAGGTGAGGCAAAACCCAGATGAAACCACAAATGTGTATCACTCTCGCCTGCAACAGTTGGCAGCTACACGTGAATTTACTGATGTGGACAAGGAAATCAAATCTCAACTAGTTCAGTCATGCACTTCACAGCGCCTTTGCCGAAAAGCTCAGAGAGATTCCACCATGACACTTCATCCCTTGTTGGTCCAAGCAAGAGCATTGAAAGTCTCGTAGCAGCAAGCGACCGACGTAGAATCCCCTGGAAGTGCCAATGCTGTGTTTCCTTAGAAGCCCAAAACAGCTCGTTGTTTTGACTGTGGAGAAAGTTGGTCACACGATGCCAAGGCTGGGTGTCCTGCTTGGAACCAAAAGTGCAGCTCCTGCCAAAAATATTGGCATTATACGCAGTATTATCGAGGTTCTAAGAAAAGTCAGTCTTAGGAGAGAGGCGGAACACATCGAAAAGGAAACAGGAATCAGGGATGTCAAAATTCCAAGCCCCAATGATCCGTTAACCGAGTGAACAAAGAGTCAAAGCCACACTCGAGTTAAGATGATGAATGCACGTTCCCGTTAAGTTTTCCAACAAAGGGTAGTGCTCCATTTGTGTCAATGGAAGTCAATGGGTGTCATGTGCTAGTTCTTAGTGGACTCTGAGGCAAGCGTAAACATCGTGAGATATGATGGGTCAAAATGTTTGACCGTGGACTAAAAACTTGTGATACAAAAGTGTATGCTTTTAACTTATCTATGCTAGTGGAATCTAAGTGTTGTTCAGTTGACTCTAAATTTCTCCTGGTAGATGGCAAAACATCTTGAATATAAAACTGTCACAGACCTCGCAACAGTACAAGTTGTAAATGCTGTGTCTGTGGAATGGAATGTGTTGCAAAATTACCCAAGTCTTATTGGAAAGATGAAGAATGCTGAGGTGAGCGATGTCTGTCAGGCATGACCAACTATATGGCTTCTTTCATACGTGGTTATGCAGACATTGTAGTTCCATTGCATAACCTCACCCATAAGAGTGTTGAATTCAAATGGAAAGATGTTCACCGAGAAGCGTTAGAGCGACTCAAGTGTAGTCTCACATCGGATGAACTAATGGCATCCTTTGACCCCAACAAGAAATCCATCCTGGTTGTGGATGCTAGTTCTATTGGATTAGGTGACATGTTAATTCAACGTGGCAAAGTCATCTCCTATGCCAGCAAAGCCCTTTAGAGTGTGGAAAGGTGCTACTCTCAAATGGAGCACGAGGCGTTGGCAATCGTTTGGAGTTGTCATCACTTCCTTATGTAGCTCCTCGGAAGTCACTTAAAAGTCGTGACAGATCATAAGTCATTGCTAGCCATCTTCAACAGCCTTATTTTCCGAGCCTCAGCTAGGATTGAGAACTGGCGTGGAAACTAGCGTCCTTCAATTTCAAAGTGAGAGGCGACCAAAATCTATGTGTTTATATCGTAACGCATCATCAGGGTGATACAAAGTGCCATCTCATCACAGAGTCTGCAGAGCAGTATGTCAACTTCATGATGTCTCAAGCGACATTTAGGGTTCGAAGTAAAGAGATCAGTGAAGCAACCAAAAAAGATGCCCCTCTTCAAGAACTAATCCACTTCATCTCAACTAGCCAGTGGAATAGCCTGAAACCAGGGGAAGGAGTCAACCCAAACACCCTAAGATATTTGCCAACGTGGACAGTGAGCTGACTTCTGTGGATGGTAACCTTGTGCTTCGTGGAAGCCGCACAGTAATGCCAGATGCACTTAAGAAACGAGCGATCGAATTGGCCCATAAAGGCCATCAAGCGCTGGTAAAGACTAGTAGCCTGTTGTGCTAAAAGGTCTGCTTTCCAAGAACGGACAGCCTTGTTGATTCCATCGTGAAATGTTATGTCTCTTGTCAGGTTGCAACACCTAAGCCTTCCTGTGAACCTCTGCCATGACATCCCTTGCCCAATGGTCCCTAGAAAAAAAGAAAGCTTTGACTTTTGTGAAGTTACTGGACACCAAGATCTCCTGAAACTGAGATGGTCCACTCTACATCTGCCAGAGCGGTGATTCTTTGACTCAACCAGAAATTTTCTACCTATGATGTAACCTAAGTGGTAAAGTCTGATAATGGTCCCCCCTTTCATGGTGGCGAGTTCGCACAATTTGCTAAATATCTTGGCTTCAAGCACCGAAAGGTGTATCCTATGTGGCCTGAGGCTAACAGAGAAGTGAAACGCTTTACCTTTGGAAAGGTACTACGCACCACTACTCACTAGAAGCAATATATGAATCAGTTCCTACGCTACTATCGTGCTACTCCCCATTGTACTATGGGCGTTGCCCCTGCTACAACCTTGTTGGGAGACCAGTTAGAACCAAGCCACGCATCTTTGTTTTTGAGCCAAGTGGTGAAATTCATTACCCGCAACCATGCGCCACAGAGGTGCTAAGCAGCAACTCAAGATCAAGAGCCAAGCTGACTCTAGGAGATCTGTCAAAGATTGTGACATTCAGGTTGGGAAAAAAGGGAGAAAAGCTGTCAATGCGGTATCATTCGGCCTCGTTGACTGTCACTAGGAAGTAGATAGTGCTGACCGACGAGCGACACATAATTAATCTCACTTAAGGAAGCTTCTGGCCAACGATTCCGTCACACTCAAAACTAGTCGAGCACTTAAGGGAGAGGCAATTGACCTGAACACTGAGAGCAGCCCTCCTTCCTGCATTCCAGTCTCAGTTCAGGAGTCTACAGGCTCACCAGTGGACTCCAGTGGAAGTGCTGACATCCTTACTGAACCTGTGCTTCGAAGATCTGCACATGTGTCTGTGTCCCCAAAGAGACTCTCCAAGAGATTCGATTAATGATGATTCACTGATTTAAACTGATTTTGAACATTTATTTGATGAATATTCTTTAGACTGATTTCAAAGTGACTCAAGCATTGATTTATGGATGTCGTTTGAGAATTATCAACTTTGAATTATAAGAACATTTAGTACTTTTAAACTTACTTAAAAGCATTCAGTGATTAGGGACTTTGCACAGGAATATGTTTCCCCACGTTTAAGTTTATTTTGCCTAGTCTTGTTCTGTCACAAAGTATTTGTTTCTGTTTCTTATTTCACGCTACTTATTTCTTTAATTGTGCGATTCTTCTCAATTGTAGGAGGAGAGGAGCGTAGTTTTAAGCGTTACACAGTGGCGTGACACGCCTTGTGATATCTAGCCACGCATGCTGGGCATCTTTGTAGTTCCCAATGATTTTTCGACTAGAGGCTTTTCCCGCTTAAGGTGTGAGGTCTAGAGCAATGGGATACCGCATCAACAACAGTATTATATTCCGAGACCTCACCAATCCATCCGCTGGAAATTTTCGTTGTCTATTTAGTCCAACACAGAGACCAAATAAACATACAACATACCTGTTGTTTGGTAACTTCGAGTTGAACTAACAGTCTTCGTTGGTGCGCCTCAGACCTACTAGGGGGAATGAACGTTATGCGGTCATCGGGGAATTGACGAAACTTTTCGTTCTTTGCAAAAGCATTCGGCCAGATTCCACATTAACTTTTTTAGATGTAATTATCTACATTGATGAGAGAAATGATAGCACCACTGTAGAATGCATGCTGCGAAATTTTTTCGGAGCCAAAACTTCTCATGAAAGCTAGTTTGACCATTTAATATATTTTCACCAGTTGAGATTGCTTGTGCAGTGTTGTGAAATTTATTGTTTTCATAAGTTTGACTATTTAAAAGATAAAACCGATTAAACTAGTTTGACCTTTTTGACTATTTGAACCAATTAAACTGGAATTTGGCAGCCTGTGCAATTGAACCTATGAGGGTAATTGAGAATTTTGCCCAGTTTAGCTAGTTCGGCTAACTTAAGAAATTAAGATAGAATGTTCAATTTGTGCAGTTTTGCTGTTTAAGCTAGTTTGAGGCAATTAAGTCAGATTGTGCAGTTTGTGAAGTTGGACCTCTTAAAGTAGTCGAGCATTTTGTCCAGTTAAACTTTTTAAGCTAGTTTGAGCATTTCTTGACGTACTTTAACCAGTTAAGATAGATTCTGCAAGTTGTGTAGTTCAGCTGTTTTCCCTGGTTTGACCATTTTTTATATACTTTTAGGCAATTCACCTTCTTTCTGCAGCTTTTGCTAGTCATTAATCGAAGCTAGTTTGAGCATTTGGAGTATTTCAACAATTTGAGAAAGACTGAGCAATTTGTGCAGTTGAACTGTTTCCGTTACTTTGACCATTTAAAACATAGAACTAATTTAACTAGTTTGACTATTTTTACTATTTACACAAATTAAGCTAGATTATGCAGTTTGTGCAGTTGAACCTATTAAGCTAGTTATGCACTTGAACAGCTGCAACGAATTCAGACAGATTTTGTAATTTTACAAGTTTCATTGTTTTGCTTGTTTCATTATTTAAGCAGTTGATCCAGTCGAGCTAGATTGTGCAGTTTGGATTGTTAAAATATTTATGCTTGTTATACACTTTGTCTAGTTGAACCATTTAAGCTACGTTGAGCATTTGAACATCTTTAACCAGTTAAGATGGATTGTGCAATCTACGCTGTTAAACGTTTTTTGCTAGTGTGACTATTTTACCATTTGAACCAATTAAGGAAGTATGATTCTTTTAACTAGCTAAACCAATTGCGTTATTTGATGCAATTAAACCATTTAAACCTCTCATGTATTTTGTCCAGTTCACTCACTTTAGTTCCTTTGACCATTTGAACTGCGTCATCCTCACATACATCGTGCAATTTGTGTATTTACACTATTTTAGCCCCTTCGCCTTTCCAACTAGTTGACCAATTAAGCTAGTCTGACTACTATCACTACTTTAACCAATACATCTAAATCGTCTAGTTTGTGCATTTAAACCATTTAAGCTAGTCTTACATTTGTCCGTTTGACGTAACGAAGGTAGTTTTACCATTTGAACTTCTTCAACCAGTTACTTGTTTCAGCTAAGTTGGTTCGACTGGATAAATACGGAAACTAGAGAAGACAGTAAACTAAAAAAATTGCACAATTTATCTTGGTTTATCGAGGTAGTTAAAATGTTCAAACTAGCTTAAATGGTTCAACTGGATATAACACATAACTAGCCTCAATACTTCAAGTACACAAGCTGCCCAATCTAGTTTAATTGGTGTAAGTAGTTAAAATGGTCAGACTAGCTTCAATGAATCAACTGAACAATTTAGCTAAATTTGGCTGAATTAGTTATAATAGTCAAATTTACTTAACTAGTTCAACTGGTTAAATAGTCAACCAGCGAAGCTAGTTTAACTGCAAAAATGGACAATCTTTCTTAATTCCTTGTAGAAGTGAAAATGGCCGAACCAGCCTACTAGGTTAAATTGCATATGGAGCACAATCCAGCCTAAACGGTTCAACTGATTAAATAGTTAAGTTAGCAAAGACCTCCACAAGTTGCACAATCCATCTTCATTGCTTGAAGTAGTTCAGCTAGTTTGAAAACTAGTTGAACCATTTCGGCTTAGTTAAGACAATTAAACCAATTGAATCAATTTAGCTATTGTGTCCATTTTGTCTAGTTCAACAGTTTTAGCGAGTGTAACTATTTATCGTTTCAGTGCGTTACAGCTGAGCACAGGTAATTCAGCAACAAAAAGCAAAAGTGTCATTTTCCCTGAGATAAGGCTCAAAACAAGTTAATTTAGCTGCAAGCAAGGCAAAACCTTTTCGGTACACCAAAACAACGTTTTGAGTGAGATAAAACTGAAATTAACGTGATTAGCTGCAACCCACCAAATTTTTTTTTGTGGTGCAATTAAGCTGAAAACATCGTGATACGGCTGGATTGTTCAGCTTGTGCTTGAGCGTTTGAACTACCTCAACCATTTAAGATAGATTGTGTAACGTGTGTAGTTTTACTGGTTTTGTTTCTTTGACTTTTTAACCAGTTGAAGCAATTATTGCACCGTTTAATCAATTCACATTCATAAAAAATTTGTACGGTTAAAGAGTTTAAGGTCGTCTCATCATTTTTCTGCGTGAACAAATTTCGATTGCAATTGGCGCTGTTTTGCTGTCTTCGCTAGTTAGATTATTGAACCACTTCAACCAATAAAGGTTGTGCAGTTTTTGCAGTTGATTTCTTTACAATTTGAAGTACTTACACCACTTTTGAGAGCTTGTGTAATTTTATTTAAGTTTAACTTTTTTTTTCAGGTTGCATATTTAACAATTTGAAACTTCTTAGCTAGTTGTGGATTTTATCCAGTTAAGCCATTGAAGCTAGTATGACCATTAGCTCTCTTGCAACCAATTAAGATAGATTGCCCTATTTGTGCAGTATGACTGTCCTCGTTAGTTTAATTATTCAACAAGTTAAACCATTTTAGCTAGGCATGCATTTTGTCCGATTTAGCTTTTTAAATTACTTTGATCAATTAAACTGTTTCATCCACTTAAGATACATCGTGCAATTTGTGCATTTAAACTATTTTGCCACTTTGCCTCGGCAACTAGTTAACCAACTCAGCTAGTTTTACTATTTTTACCATTTGAACCAATACAGCTAAATCATGCAGTGTGTGCAGTAAAACCATTTAAGCTAGTTTTGCATTTTTGCCATTTGAAGCATTGAAGGTAGTTTCATCATTCGAAGTGGTTCAGCCAAATGCTTTAGAAGAATTGGTTCGACTGGATTAATAGGGAAACAAGGGAAGACAGTAAACTGCAAAAATTACACAATTTATCTCAGGTACTCGGGTAGTTAAAACGATCGAACTAGCTTAAATGGTTGAACTGGAGATAACGCATAGCTAGCTTAAATACATCAACAACTCAAACTGCGAAATCTAATTCAGTTGGTACAAGTAGTTAAAATGGTCAAACTAGCTTCAATGAATCAACTGTTCAAACTGAACTATTTAGCTTAATTGGCTCACGTACTTAAAACGGTCAAATTTACTTAATTACAAAGAAGCAAAAAGACGTTATGGGTGCGTTACAGCCAAGCACATGGTTATATAGCAACCAAAAGTGTAGTGTATTGCGTTACCTAAGCGTTACTATAGTCACGCTATATCCTGTAAGACACGATCGGTACATGATTGTAAAAGTACATTCCTATGTAAAAGTAGTATTACTGATTCCTAGTATTGTATTGTGAATATAGCTTGTTGATTCTTTAATAAAATTCAGTGGAGCAATAGCAATGAAAGAAGTAACTTGACTGAGTCTAGACGACACAGCAAAAAGCAAAAACGTTGTTTTGCGTGAGATAAGCCGCAAAAAACCCAAATTAGGCTGCAAACAGAGGAACACGTTTTCGGTACACAGAAACAACGTTTTGAGTGAGGTGAGGCTGAAATTAACGTGATCAGCTGCAACCAACCAGA